>NC_081415.1:324196207-324506921 GCF_030272615.1 Cryptomeria japonica
GGGTTTGTTGATTTAGTTTTAAAATCAATTTTGGTATTCTTGGTCATTCTCGAAAAATAAAAATGACAGTATAGAATCTAAGAATGGAAGAAATTTGGGGGTTTATGTCTTTGAAATTCGTTTTATTTTATCAAATAAAATTTAAAATGAAATTTAATTAAAAATGGAAAATTTGGATTTTTGAGGGGGGGGGGGGGGGGGAGAGCCGAAGCTCAACCCTCGCCCCTCCGCTTTTTGCCTCCCGCAGAGCCGCAGTGGAAGCCTCTGCGCCCACCATAGCGGTTGTAGAGCCCCTGCGTCCACCATGTGGAAGCATAGGGATTGCATCCACGTGAGTGGCCGCAACGACCCTGCTCCACAAGGTGGAGGCCGAAGGGTCTGCGACCCCCATGGTGGTCGCAGAGACCCCAGCTCCACTGTGTGGAGGTCGAGGGTCTACATCCACCGTGGTGGCCGCAGGCTCGACGGCTAGGGCACAGCGGCCCCACTCTCGTGAATGGGAGGTGGGCCTGCGGCTACCCTAGGGTTTACCGCCCCTCGTTCCTTTTTTTCTAATTAATTATATTTTGGGGTTTTTTAAAAAAAAGGAAAAAATATATATATATATTTTAAATTTTAAATTAATATATTTTATTATTAAACTTTAATTAATATATATTATTATTATTATATATTATATATTAATTATTGATTAATGTATATTTTAAATATATGTTAATTTAGATAATTTATATATTAATATATATTATTAATTATATATTAATTGTTGGTCCCTTTATAGCGTATATTTTCTATGAATAACAATTATTGATCAGTCATTAATTTTATATCATTGGGGAATGTTTACCCATTTCGATATTTCCTTTTAATGTATATTTTCCATTTTTAAAAAGGGTAAAATTGTGTTGCTAGAGAGGGGACTAGATTATTGTTCCAAACCAGTATGTCAGTGATGTTTATCTAAAGATTAAATGACATATTTAGATGATTAATGCTTCATATTCATGTGAACTTGGTTGAAAAACTCGTAATGATGCATTTATGTTATGTCTTGATGCATATGAACGTAGTGAGCTAGAAAACCAAGAATGACCTGTACCTAGATGAGGTAGATAACTGAAAACAACCTAGATCATTTAGAAAACTTGATCAACCTTTAAATGTTTAAATCAATATGGAAAAATATTGTATTTTCTGGTTATTTCTTTTGCAAGTCTTAATTTCTATTTTCGCTTTTGTCTAAAGTAATGGCAAGGCCTTGATATGTTTGTTTGGACCCTGTCGTTTGGTTGATTTGGGGTACCTGTTTGTGCCATCGGCCTCTAGTTTGGTAGTTTCCTTGTGATGGTGTTATAACTGGTCTTGTCCTTTACGCAAGTGTCGAGTGTTGATTTGTGGTTGACCATAGTTGGTCAGGTCTCTAGTTAGAGTACCGTCAAGCAATAGTCCTTTGTAGTTGCTTTTAAAATGATGAATTGGATCCTTCTCTATGTAGGGATCATTTATGTATTTATTGACCGATGTGGTCATTTGTATATTGGTTATGTTTGCCTTGATGATAGGATTGTAAATAATGTGAACCTTATGTAATCTTAGCTTACTTATATGTTCAGAAGGGGTCTTACAGTTGAGCAGACCCGGAGATGTAGCCCACTAGAGGTGAACTCCGATATCAATTTGGTGTTATGTGGTGCTTTTGTCCTTATGTTTCATGTTTAATGTTAGCATGTATGGATGGCATTTTGATAGAATGTATAAGTGGATTAGATGAAATTTATCATAATGCATGTATGCAGTTGTCTTAATTAAACGCAAGAATGTGTGTGAGGCCCTATCCTGACTCATCCTAGTAGTTCTGTTATTTTCATGATGAGACTATTATGGATGCTTTATTTTTATGCATTATGGATTTAGAACTTATATGATTCCATGATTTGGATAACATTGATGTATATTGATGCTTCATTTTATGCATTATGGATATGAAACTTTATATGATTCTAGAATAGGATGACCGTGAGATGATGTATGTCATTATTGGATTTGTAGGACTTTATTATGATGATAGAAATAGGATGCATATATTATGAATGGATCGAAATTATAAAGATTATGATAATTGCTTATGTGGATTAATTGGGATATATGAGATATTGTTTTAGTAATGTCAATTGTATGCAGAGTGTTTGGTGTGTATTCAAATTCATGTGTTTAATAATATATGTGGTTATTTGGAATTACTAATGTGTAAATTGAGATGCATAGGAAAATTATCCATGTGACCATGGAAATATTATGGAGAACCAAACCTAGACCTATGTACATTTGTAAAGCCAGGGGTTGTCTATTTGGAGAGACAACACCTCGTTTGTAACATATTTTATTTGTGAAAGTAAATGTTGCATGTGTGTTGAATTGAATTTATTAACTTGTGTAAATCCAACAAGAGACAAATTCCATGTGTAATTTTTGTAATGTATTTTATTGTGTCACTTGACACATGTGCTGATTAGTGTCATTGATTTTGACTTGTCTCCTGGAGGGAGTTTGTTTCTACCAAAGCCCATTCCAAACATTTGAGTGTGGTCCCAAATTTGCCTTGGGTAGGGAGTCTTGGGAGTGGTCAACTCAGGTTTGACCCGTAGGTTAACTTCAGTTGGGTTTCTAAGGGGTCAAATGGACTCCTAGGGTTAGTTTTAGGGCTTTTCCAAAGGTCCAAAGGGTATACCTATGGGTTAGGGGTATTTTTAAACATGTGACTACTCCCATGTGACTATTTAGTCACCTCAAAAAGTGGTTTTTCTAAGGTGAGCGAAAATTCAACTTAGAAGGTTCCTCCTAGGATAGACAACCTTCCTTTTTGATGTCAGACTCTCTTCCCCATCCTCTCTTACATTTTCTCTTTCCAGTTTTAGCAACATGTAAGAGGTTGGGAAGACCAACCAATGGGAACTCTCACTCTATTGAAGGGGTTGGGAAGAGTGAGAGAGGTCTTCTTAGGCAAGGATTAGGGACTTAGTGAGTTAATCACCCACTCTCCATTGTTGGAGATTATGCAATTTTGAGAAGAATAGTTGTAGGATAGAATTTTGGCTAAGTGTTGGTGAAAAGATTGTGTGGATTTGGGCTGCTCATCCCCAACGAGATCTAGTAAAACCTTTGGGCAGATTAAGGTTGGTTCTTACTCTCTTTTTGTTTATGTTGCATATGTATGTTTGAAGAAATGCTTGTATGAAAGAAGTTGTTTATTTGTATTTTACTTTGTGAAAGAATATGTGATTTTTCCCCTTCATTTCCTTTATGCATTTTCTTGTATTGGGAGTATCCAAGGCCTTCTACTCTTGGGAGAGTAGGATGGTCTTGGGGTGGAAGAAGTTTGACAACCTTGGGTGAGAGGCTCTCATTGAGAGAGTGATCTCAGGGGTGTTCTTTTGTGACCCTTGTTGCATATCCTTGTTTATGCATTTGGGGGTCATAAGGAGAGATGATATGGCTTGTATGTCTTTGGGGGGCATCAGGATGTGGGGATGGACTTGTGTTGTATTTGGTTGCCATGAGGTGGCTTGAGATGTTCCATGCTTGCAGTCTCCCCAATGGTATTTGGTCCACTTCCACCCTTGGAAAATCATCACCATTTGTGGTGAAGTGTAGCCTTGGTTGGGAAAGTGTTTGTTGTGTGTTTATCCTTGCTTGTTGTGTTTGTGTGTGTGTAACCCATCTAGTGCTTGGTTCTCCAAGCTCGAGGGTGGCTTCTAGTAAGCCTAGGCTGGGAGGTGAGCACTCCATGGTCAATCCTTATGTTTTATTTGCAGGTTATTTGGGAGAAAAAAAAAAAAAAGAAGCTAGGAGTTGCTGGTTTTTATTTGACTTGCAGAAAAGTTTGGGAAAGGGAATATTGTATTTTAATGGTAGTAATGTAAAAAGGAAAGTTATATATTGTATTTATTTCAAAAAAGATATGTATTCATTTTTATTTCAAGCCCTCATTTAATGGAATGAGAGACTAGTTGGGCATCACATCTTTTTGTAATATTGACTACTTTGTATTCTATATGCTCTTGAAAGAAATATGTTATTTATGCATTAAGTTCCTATAGTTGTTGAGTAAATATATTTGTTGCTTTCTTATTATTGGAAAATAAAAGTTCATTTTATTCTATCATGCAAAATGAAATTACGGGATTTGTAAAAGCTACATCTAGACCTATTTAATTAAAAGCAAATACAAATTATGAATAAATAGGTTTATTATGTCTATCTCTAAATTGGTTTTTAAATGTTTTCTAGGTTAATATAGTTGTTGTTAAAATTTATTACATCCTATCATTTTATTTATTGCAGAAATTAAATATGAAAGTAATAGTCTACTTCTAAAGTTAGCATCTAGACTTTAAAAAAAAAAAAAAAAATTATATTAGAGCTTGTTGTTAGTGTTTTTTTTAAAATAGGAAAGAAATATACAAAATGCTTTAAACAAAAAAATATAGTATTCCCCACTATGCTAGGCTTAATGTGCTAGGGAAAAAAAAACATTAGTTCATGATTTGTATATAAAAAATTAGGACAGAATTTAAAGCCTAAATATTAGCATAATAGAAAAAAAAAAAGGGGGAACTTTGCATCTATTATCATGCTGCTAATAATTTAATATTTTCTGCATGTTATAAAGAGATTAAAAATAAACAGAATGCTTAGTGTGTGTGTATATATATATATATTTTGAGAGTTTACATATTTTATTTGAAAATAGACTTAGCCTGGGAAACTTATCTTTTAATCATTATAACCCCAAATATATATATATATATATATAAATATGTGTTTGTATTTTAAAAAATAAAGAAATATATTTAAAACCCCCCCCACCGAGGGTTCCGCAGAGCCGAGCTCCACGTGGATCCCCTTGGCAGGCCGAGCCCCATAGAGGCACTGGCGGCGCCGCTGCGGGACACAACCCATAGGGGCGGCCTTGGCTGCCACTGCGAGCCGCACCCCACAGGGACATCGCGGTGCCACTGCGGGCCGCCCCCCGCATCCCGGGCCACGACCCGCAGTGGCGTCTCGGTGCCGCTGCGAGAGGCCCTGCCCTCTGCTCAAACTCCCCTCCAATGCGGCTTGCGAAAATAGGAAAAAACACCGCCACTGTTAAATGGAGCGGCCACCGGAAATGGCCCGTCGCCTCCTCCCTCTTCAGCCCTGCAACAAAATCAATAAGCTCAGCGTAACCCTAACCCAAAAATTCAGGTTAGGGTAGAATATGGTATTGACAAAAAAAATTAATAAGGTGAATAAAAAAAAAAAGAGTATAAGATTAGGGTTGCTTCACCAAAAATATATATGCAACCCTAACCCAATTCGGGTTAGGGTTTGCATAGAGACCTTTTAGATTCCTTTTAAAAGAAATATAAAAAAAAAAAGGGGATTCCCATTCGAATTTTGAATAGGGTTTTCTCCATCCCTTTAACTTAATAATATGTGTTAGTTGTTTTTTTTAATAAAGAAACCCTATATCCTTCATATATATATATATATATATATATATATATATGAAGGATATTATCTATATATATATATATATATAGGTATGATTATATATATAGATATATATATATATATGGACGTATAATATCTAGTCTTAGGTTAATTAATTGGCGTCCATATTTCATATGTATGTATAGACATTTAAATATGATGCCTTAAATTTTAAACTCTTTTAGAGATTAACCTTTAGGGAGTTATAATGACGTTTGTAAGTCATGATGGCCCTTTAATCGAGTTGATAGGCACATTTAAATTAATGTTAATTTTGCATAATAGGTTTTAAAAATCTAAGTGATGGGACTCATTAATTTTATTTCCTAGCAATTAAAAGGCTATTGGAGATTAATTATATCTCTTGTCAATTTAATTTTGAGCCTTTGTTTAAATGAGTTAATTATTTATTAATTGAGGAGATAATAATAACTCCTTTGGAGAAACAACATCCTACTTTTAAATTTTAAAATATTTTTCACCAAATTGATTTAGTTATTAGATTAGTTCAAAACATAGTTAAGACTAAACATGTTATTGCGTTATTTTAGCAAGTTAGTTTTATTAAGTTATGTGTTTTAAAAAAAAAAATTATTCCATTTGTGCCCAAAAGTTTGGGCATGACAATGTGGATCATGAAAGGATGTAGATTTGAATAATAGAATGTAATCAATTTCAATTAGTGATAATACAAATAAGTATGCATGAAAGGACCCCATCAGTTACGATGAATTTATAGTGCATTTTGGAACAAGATGCATGGCATGGGTTTAATGTAAAATCAAACGTAATGAATGGATAACAATTATTGGATGAACTTGTCATATTACCTAAATTGTAATTCTAAAGGATGAACTTCATTTGGTTACCTACATTTTAAACCTTGATAAATGAACTCCATCATAATAGCTAAATTTTAACTAAAATGGATGAACTCATTTAGTTATTTACATGTTATTCTTAATAAATGAACTTCATCATATTAGCTATATTTTAACTGTAATGGAAGATCTCATCGTGTTACCTAATTGAACTCTAATGGATGAGCTTCATTAAGTTATCTATATTTTAACCCTAATGGATGAACTTCATTATGTTATTTACATTTTAACCTGAATAAATGAACTTCACCTTATTAGCTATATTTTTACTATAATGGATGAACTCGTTAGATTATTTACATTTTAACCTTAATAAATGAACCTCATTATATTAGTGATATTTTATCTAAATTTGATGAACTCATCTAGATATCTATATTTTAACCTTAATGGATGAATTCACATGTTATCTATGTTTTAACTTCCTTGGTAAATCTCCTCATGTTAACCTCATCTTCAACCTTAATGGATGAATGCGCCCTACTATCTATAATGTTAATTTATTGAACAAATTATATCCATGTTTTAAGCAATAATATGTAATTAAGATAACCTACTTAATTGGATCTAATGTCGTGAATTGAGTTAGGTGTTAAGTTACGTAATCATGTTGGGAAACCCTTTAGGTTGTTTATGTCTTCCGTTGTGTTATCAAAGCTTTAGATAACTCCAATGTACCTTAATGTTGTGTCTTATTAAAAAAATAAAAATAAAAAATATTGCACTCCTTGAGTGTGTCTTAGCTTTAACCCTTCGAGGTTTCCTAGCGGTGCATTACAATATGATTTTAGTATGGAATCCCCTTGAGGTATGATGAAGAGGATGCTAGCTCCTGCACCATGTTGTGTGTATAAGTCGTCAAAGTATAGCTGCCAAGGCTTTGCATTTGATACTGTCAAGATGGATTCATTTGGAAATTTTGAAGTTAGAGGAGCATCATCTTCCATAGGAGCATCTGCTAATTGATCTATGATAGCTTGTCCTTTTATTGCTTTTTTGTCCACATATTCAATGTTGAATTCACTCAGGAGCATCACCCATTTGGCTAGTCGACCAGTAAGCGTTTCTTTATTGAGAAGGTATTTCAATGGATCGATCCTTGCAACCAACTTAATTTTATGAGTTAGCATGTAGTGTCATAATTTTTACGAAGCAAAGACCACAACGAGACATGCACACTCAATTGGTGTGTAGTTTATCTCATATCCCACCAAAGTGTGACTGATCTAGTAGATTGCCTTTTCTTTGCCCTCAGCATCTTGTTGTGCTAAGAGTGCCCCCAATGCTATTGAAGTAGTGGATATGTATAGTAATAGGGGTTGATCCAGAACCGGTGGCATCAAGACTGGTGGATTCAGAAAATAATATTTGAGTATCTAGAAAGCCTGTTGACAATTATCATCCCATTTGAATTTGATGTTTTTGTGTAGCAAGTACTGAAAAGGATGACATTTATCCGCAAGTTGTGTTATGAATCTTTGTATGGACTGGAGTCTCCCTTGCAAAGATCGAAGTTGACTGATATTTCTTTGTGGTTGCATCTCTAGGATGGCCTTGACTTTTGATGGATCAACTTCAATTCCTTTTTTTGAGACAATGAATCCCAGGAGCTTCCCGGAGGTTACTCCAAAGACACATGTCTTGGGATTTAATCTTACTTTGTATTTTTCCAACCGATCAAAAATGACTGAAAGTATGTCCAAATGTGTATCTTTGTCTATTGATTTTCCCAAGAGGTCATCAACATAATCTTCCATAGTAACGTGCATAAGATCATGAAAGATAGTAGTCATGGCTCTTTGATATGTAGCACCTGCATTCTTTAGCCCAAAGGGCATGACATTCCAGTAGAAAGTTCCCTAAGGACAAGTAAATTTTGTTTTGTACTAATCCTTAGATGCAATTTTTATTTGATTATAGCCAGAGAATCCATCCATCAAAGATAACATCGCATGACCTATTGTGAGATCTATGATCAGGTCAATATTTGGTAATGGAAAATCATCCTTAGGACAAGCTTTGTTGATGTCTCTGAAATCTGTGCATATTCTAATGCTAGGATCTGGCTTGCTGATAGGCACTAAGTTGGAGATCCATTCAGGATAGTCAATTGGATGTATGAATCTGACATCCAATAATTTTTTGAGCTCCGCTTTGACTAATAATGCCACTTGTGGATGCATCTTTCTTAATTTTTGTTTCACTGGTTTTGCCCTCGGTTTGACTGTCAAATGATGCATTACCAAATCCGGATCCAGTCTAGGCATATCAACCTATGACCATGCAAAATTGATTTGTCACTCTGTGAAGAAACTTATGAACTTTGATCTTTCTATCTTTGTCTGAGAATGTGCTAGGAATATGTTATGTGGAATTTCTTCTATACTAATGTTTATTTTGATGGTCTCCTCTACCAACATAGATGATTTTTCTTCATATGATGTCGGGAGAATGTCGAGCCTTCCATCTTCAAGTGCCTCAGAGAGGTTTTCGCCCTCAGATACATCCTTTCTTTTTACTTTTTTGGGGTCAGACAGTTCCACAATGTGGTTTTCACCATAAGACCCTTGATTTGTTTTTTATTTTTATATTTTTGCGACTAGAAGGCCCAACACCCTCACCAAAATATGCCATGTTGTTGAGTTCTATAGTGTATCCTGCCTTATGGTCCCCAGGGGGGAGATCATCTTGTATGCCTAGATAGTCAATAAAGGCTTCATCATTTTGGAATGTGTCGAGCTATACAGGTCCTTCATGGTCCTAGTCAATAATTTGGTGATGGACAAGCGGAAGACCTTTAATATTTTCAAAGTCAACAAGACTAAGGGTAAAGATGCAGTTATATTCAGGTATGTCGAGGTAATTGTCAAGGTCATTGTTGGCACTCTCCTCATCTGTCTCGATCGTGAATGAATCCAAATTATCATCACTAGTAGCGCATTCTGGGTGGGTTTCCTCATTATTTGTGATTTCGACCTAGAACCTAGAGGCAAGGATTGTGTGGGATCCTCAGGGGTTGTTTCTTGACCAATTTTGAATTTTTTATAAAATTCCTCTTCTTCTATGGGTTCACCTGGTTCTCTGAATGTCTCAATGAGTTCATAATCACTAGAGGATTTGTCTAAATCCCATTCCCATTCATTGGAGTTTGTGGAATAGTGATTCTCTTGTTGATCTTTGACAACTTTGATTTGTAATGCTTCTTCCATCTTTCGAATGTTTACCTTGGAAGACATAAAACCAAGTCCTTGCGAGTGTTCCTTTTTGAATGTCAATTCAGGTTGCAAAGGTTGAATGATATATTCCTTTCTTAAGCCAAGAGGACTTTTGTCATCATACCCAAATTTTTATAGGATCTTGAATCCTTTGCCATATTTTTCACATGGTATGTTGATGTGATCTTGTGTGCCATTTTCAGGGTCTTTGTAAAGCATTTTGTATAAGTCTTCTTCTTCCAGTTCACCCCATCTTTGGAAGATAGTAGGATCCCATTTGAGTGTTATGATAGATACTCATTTAGAAGGATGTGGTTGTCCATATTCTTTTGGTGAACTCATAACTTGTTGTAATCACATGGTTTGATTCAAAGTGTACTCACCCATGCCCTTGTCCTGAAATTTCCCTTTAAGCTCACCTTGTTTTGATGTTGAAGGTTTTAATGATTCAGAATCAATGTATGTAGAAGAAGGGACAACTTCTCTATTACTTGGAATGATCATCTCAGTTTTTGGTCTCAAGTTATTGCAGTATATAAATGGATTAGGATCACCATTAACTATTATTTCAACTCCATTATGAGGAAATTTAATGCATTGGTGGTATGTAGATGGGACTGCCCTCATCTCATGAATCCAAGGAGGTCCTAGCAATATATTGTATGTGAGATCAAGGTCAAGAACTTGACCAACCACATCTTTTGTAACTGGCCCAACTCTGAGAGGTAAAATGACTGTGCCCTTGGATGAGTGCTCTTCATCATCATATGCCTTGATAGTAATTTTGTTTGTAGAATTCATAGCTTTATCTGAATATCCCAATTGTTTGATAGTGCTCAATGTACAAATATTTAGACCTGCTCCTACATCTATCAAGACTCATTTTATTCGATGTTTGTGTAGGAAGGCTTCAATGTGTAAAGGTGCATTATTTGGTTGGCACACGGAGGCATCATCAACTTTTGTAAATGTAAGGGAGTGTGGAACAGAAAGGTATCCCACCATGGCTTGAAACTGGTCCACGTTCAGATTAGTGGGGATAGAAGTGTCTCCCAAGGTTTTGTCAAGAATGGCTTTATGTGCGAGGGATATGCATAAAATCTCAAGGATGGAGATAAGTGTGGGTGTCTTCCCTAACTGTTCTACAAGGTCATACTCAAGTTGGTTGATGAGGAAGTGGTGTTTTTAGCTGGAGTACCTTGTAAGGTGAATTTACCTCAATGAGTTGTGACATTACATTCAGAGGTAGGTTCGGAAGAAGATCCAATGCCTTTTAGGACAATCTTGGGTCTTTGGGTAGAATTCTCGGGCGTTTTGTCCTTGATGATAATGGTAGAGATGTAATTGTCCATCGAAATGTGATTGATATTTGAATCATAGTTATAAGATGCTCTGGTATAGTTGGTTTGGTCATCTATGGCTTTATCTTTTCCCTTGTCATGTTTTGGGAATGGTTCTTTAATCATCTCATGTTCTTGATTGGATGAGTGTCCCTCAATCTCAATGTCACCTCTATCAATGAGATCTTGTATGATGTTCTTCAGTCGATGACAATTTCCTATCTTATGGCCTTTTCTCTTATGAAATTCACAATATTCATCATCATTCCACCAATTTGGTTTAACCTTTGGCTCATATGGAGGCAAATCTGGAATTATTATTATTTTGTTTGCCACTAACTTCTTGAAAACTGACTCAAGTGGTTGTCCCAATGGGGTGTACTTCCTTCGTGATTTGGAAGTTGTTTGAGTATTCACTTGATTGTTTGTAGAGCTTGATCCTGAAAAAAAGATTTTGGGTCGTACTCTATTGGCATCAACAACACCATCATTGACTGTGTTCTTGTTTTTATTCCAAAATCTTGGCTTGTCTTTTCCTTTATAGTCCTTTTTGTTTTCTTTGAATATCTTAATGACTCCTTGTTCAATTAGGACCTTCTCTGTCGCTAAGACTTTTTCAATGATGCCCTTGAAGGTGGACAAACAAGCTTTTCTTAGGTCATAACCAATGTCTTTGTTGACATTTTGGGTGAACATCTCTACCATTTGTTTCTGTGGAATTTCACAAGAGCATCTGTTGGCTAGATTCCTCCATCTTTGTAAAAATGATGAAAAAGATTCTCCATCCTTTTGTTTGGTGTTGCACAAAGTGGTGACTGATATGTCTGTCTCTATATTGTATGAGAAATGTTGGATAAAAGCCTCTACTAAATCACCCCAAGAATTAATTCCAGGTGGGAGTTGGGAGAACCATTCCATAGCTTGATCACATAAGCTCTATGGGAATAATCTCATCAAATATGTCTCTTCTACTGCTACCTCAATGCAAGCTATGAAAAAATGTCTTATATGTGCCTTAGGATCCCCTTTTCCTCTATACTTATCAAACTTAGGTGTCACAAAGTGTGTAGGAAAAGGAGGCATTATAATGATTTTGTCAAATGGATAGGGACATATGTCTCTCATTGTGTAAGTTGGCTCCGATGTATTTATGTCCTCCATTTTCTTTTGTAAGTCCTTGATTTGCTGTTCCAAATTGTTCTTAGGTGGAGACTGACTTCTTGAACCATATCCCATACCTGAGGCATCGGGTGGAGGAGGAGCATGTTGCATATATGGATGATATTGATCATACACATGTTCATATGGAGGAGGTCTATAATGATGCTATGTATATGGACCACTTGGTATAGAGTCATGGTGAGGAATGGAATATCTGCTTTGTCCATGTATACCATACTCTACAGGAATGTCATGAGTTTGTTCTAATGTGTTGCCCCCAAATTTGACGCGGGGTTTCCTTGTGTCCAAATTTTGAGCATGCCTTTGGATATCCAATTGCTTTGGTGGTTGGTCCTTAGCATTCTCATGTGGTTGAGCATATTTCTTTGCATAAGACTTCCATAATGGTCTGTGAAGGTGAGTATCATATGCTTGACCATGTGTATATGGGACCTCAGGTTTTTGAAACAAAGATGATGGTGATTCAGGAACCATATGTGGTCCTCTAGTGCCTCCACTATTAGGCCTCCTTTGATCCATGTTGAGGTGAGGTTGTTGCAAAGGGCGGTTTTCCATTATTTGAGACATGTCAAAATCATGAGGGATCTTGGCTCCACTTTGTGCCATCACTTGTAAGAAGTATTGTCTATCTCTCTTCATTATTTGCTCAACCAATCGATTGAAATGGGGATCCATAATGGAGTCTTCCACTTCTGCTGAATGTACTGAAATGTTGCCCATATTGTCATTGTGTGTATCATTGTTGTTTGTAGTGTCCATGTTCTCAACATTTGGAATGTTTCTATAGATGTCCATGTCAGGTAATGTGGTATGATCAGAATTGAAAAAGACATCATTATCATACTCATAGGCACTCATGTTTGCAGACTCTTGAGCCTCTTTATCTTCCCTCCTAGATTTTTTGGGAATGGGTTTCAACCATGAACTAGGTATTGACCCAGATGTGTGAGACTAGATGAAAATGGAAAAGAGTATGGAAGACCAAGAGTTGGATGGAATGTAAATGAATCTGAGGTGTACTTGCAATGTCCAAAGTATAAGACCAAGTATGTATGTAGTAGAGTAGGTGTGACTTCCAAAGAGATGATAGTTTCTCTTGATGAGGTAAGTTGACCTTGACTCTAAGTAAGACCAAATGAGACCCAAAGGTGATAGACCTTGATGAGGGACCACTTAGCAAAATGTTGTTGTATGTAGTATGTTGACAAAGTAAGATGAGGACAAGCAAGTGACCTTTTGACTCAAGTTTAGACAAATGTGAATGTAATGTAAGGTGTAAAGAAATGATGGAATTTGTGAACCCCAGAAATAGGCTGAATGCTAGATAAAAACCTGGAGAGATAGCCTAGGAAGCTCAATAAGTCTGAAACCGACTGTTCTTGTTTGCTGGACTGTAAATTTTTTCAATTCTGAACATAGACATGCATGTATACTTCACAGACGCGCTTAAATTACACATACGTGGTTCTGTCAGACATAGACACGTTTTTGAGATTTTGTAAATGCAATGTTGCTCAAGAGAACACAGACTCGTTTTTGCCCTTCACAGATGTGATTAGTTGACACAGACACAGTTCTATCCGACACAGATGCATTTATGAAAACTGAGTGCAATTTTTCCAATTTGTGAAGTTGTTTTGTTGTGACCCAATCTGAATTTTTGATTGATTTTTTTTTTTCGTGACAGGAGGACACAATGTTGATGAATACTCAATGTTTGCAAGTGTTTAGACTCAAAAATGACTCAAAGAAAAGTGTGTTGTTTGATGTAAAATTGTTTTGCATACACTTGAAGACACAAAAGACACAATGTTTTGATGTTTGGTCTTGAATGTTTGATTGTTCAAAATAAGACAAGTACAATTGTTATGGCTGTCTAAGACAATAGTTGTTGATCCCACATGAAGCTACACTATTCAGAGCGAATACTTAGATGCTTGACCCTACTGGCTCCACCCTTGACACTCACTTCTTGGGGCAGCCAAGAATGAGTCCCCACGAAAACTCCCCGTGGTGAACTTTGTATCTCTACTAAGAACTGTATGTGTGTGGGTCGCTCCAAAGGTTCGACCTCCTACCCCAAAAACTAGAAGGATTTTGGCTTCTAAAACAAAAAGGTTCTAGTAAGGGAATCTACTTGTGTGGCCATACATGCAGCACTTTCAGCTCTGTAAATATAGAAGGCTCCCAGCCGGTATGGGTTACGCCCTACAACTGATCAAATAAAATTGATCAAACGGGTTTATGGGGAGACATAGTGTCAGTATGAACTAACCAACACATGTTATCCATAGTTTTCACCATGGATATAGTTGTTTATAGTGGTTCAGAAGAGGTGGGGTTTCCTCGCTACCACTTGGGTCGTTCTCTCCTCAATAGTAGTCCTAATGATCACACGGGGAGATAGGCCCTCTAAAGATGAAACAAAAAGAGCATATTGCCCAAGACACAAACGACACTGGTTCAATTTTAGTGCACCAATTGAAGTGTTTGATAATCTATGTAAACAAGGCACACAATAAAGATCAAAAAACCCTTGCCAAGGTCCTGCAACAAAGATTTGTTAGTAGTTTGGAGTGTTTCAAATGATCACCCCTTCCTGCAAGCACACAAGTTAGGTAAATTTTTTAGATCCAAAAGACTTTATGAAATAGGGGCCTTTGACAAAATGATTTTGCTTTCAAGAAAAGCTGCACCAATTTCATTAGCTAGATCTGAAGATGTTAGCTCAAAATAAACTAGATCTGAAATCCGAATAACGAAATAAAACCCTAAAACTGGATTAAAAAAAATGAAATGCAAACAACTAAACACAGACATGATTGTACCCTACACAGACACGATTATTCAACACAGACGCTCTCTAACACCTCACAGACGCATTTCTACAAAAAATTGCAAAACAGAAAATTTGCAAGACATAGACGCGATTAAAATGACCATAAACATGATTATATCTCACAGACGTGGTTAAACTACCCACAGACACGCTTGTAATGAAAACCTACAATCTAGAAAATGAAAATATTGTCGGCAACATAGACATGATTAAGAGGTTCACAGATGCGACAAAAAATCAAAAACGCGATCTCAAAATGCGCAGAAGCGGAAATATCAAAATGTTGTCGGAAATGTCAGATCTGCAACTTTAAAAATCTGCCACAAAAGATGTTAAATGCAAAAGGGACAAGTGTACCACCGAGTGTGCCAAAATGTATATGGTGAAAAGTGGAAACAATAATATTGAAAGACTAAATAGAATTCAACCACAAAACCCTATCCTAACAATCAATAAAGATCCACCATAACATATGAAGATTATCTAAGACAATGCAAATCAAATGAAATCACAAAGATTATACCATCACATGTCCAATAGGGTTTGGATCTCCATTCTTCCTATCTCCATTGATCTTGCTTGATATATTTGCTCTCAGATTTTATGTGTGCACAAGAGCTCAACAAAGAACGAAAATGTGGTTGCAAGTAGGCTTGATTGCATATGAAAGCTCGAAAGCGTAGAGTAGTCGGGTAGTCATTGAGGGGTTGATAATGAAGGAAGCATCTCCTTATATAGAGGACACTATAAGAAATGGAGGGATAATATTGAGAGGTGTAAAAGATAAATGGTCGGCTATGATTAGAGGGTAGGTAGTGAAAATAAGAAAATAATGAGAGGGTAGGTAGTGTAGGAATTAAGAGATGAATGACATGTGTCATAGGTAGAAAAGGTTAATGAATTAATTAAATAAAAAAAGATTTATTTAATTAATAGAAGAAGTGGGATCAATTAAATAAATAAGATATTTATTTAATTTAGGGAAATGATAATTTAAATAAATAAATATATTTATTTAAATGAGAAATAAGGCTAGAAGAGGATAAATGAATTAATTAAATAAATAAAGATTTATTTAATTAATAGAAGAATTAGGCTAAAATAATTAAATAATTAGACATGACAGTTTTAGGTGTCTACACATCCATTAAAGTTAAAATATAGATAGCATAATGAAGTTCATCCATTAAAGTTAAAATATAGATAGCATAATGAAGTTCATCCATTAGAGTTAAAATTCAGATAGCATGATGAGTTCATCCATTAAGGTTAGAAATATAGATAACTTGATGAAGTACATCCATTAAAGTTAAAATATAGCTAACATGATGAAGTTCATCCATTAAAGTTAAAATATAGTTAACATAATGAAGTTCATCCATTAGAGTTAAAATTTAGATAACATGATGAGTTCATTCATTACAATTTAACCATACATTTTGCCCAGACTTTTATTAAAACATAAGTCATGCATCTAATACATTACATATTTTAATTTTATAATAAACTAGCGAATGCTTTCCAAGCATACTTTAATTGCATTATCAACAAATGAATACATTCCAATTATTAGAATTTACATTCTTCGTGATCCGAATTACCGCATTAATGAGATGACTACATACATGCATTTACGATTAACTTCATCTAATCCACATTATACATTTTAACATAATTCCAACCATACATGCTAAATTAAAGAGGAAACAAAAGGACATAAACACCACATAACACCGAAATGATATCGGAGTTCACCCCTAGTGGGCTACATCTTCAGGTCTGTTCAACTGCAAGACCCCTTAGATAAAATAATAGGGTGTAGAATACATAAGGTTCACATCATTTACATCCTGCCATCAAGGTGTACTTAAAGCAATAATACATATGACCACATCGGTCATTAATAAAAGAATGATCCCTAAATAGGAAAAAGGATCCAACTGAACATAATAAGAAACAAATACAATAATCGACTGGTGGATCCATGAAACTAAGTCTTCGCAACCCATCATAAGCAACCCATGGTCTAACATAGATATCAGGTTCTCACAAGGGAAAAAACAATAGGACATGACCGGATACAACACCAACACATGAAAATAGTAAATACTTGAGATCAAGGACATAAACAGGTACCCAAATCAACATGTGACAATATTCAACATTCTCCATCAAGGACTTGCCATTTCTTAAGCCAATGCGAATATAGAAAATTTAACATGCATAGGCATAAATTGGAAAATACAATCTACTTCCATATTGTTTAAACGTTACAGTCGATCTAGTTTTCTAATAGATCTAAGTTGTTTTCTATCTGTCTACCTTGTCTAAAAACATGACATTTATGGTTTACTAACTTGCTATAGCTCATTAGCATCATACAGTAACATAATTATGTCATTATGAGTTTCCAAACCAAAATTACAAGAATATAATTAAATAAACATTAATCAACTAAAAATACGATATGGATTTTCAAATAAAACATCATTTCCATTTTTGATCAAAAATGATAATCAAATCTCATCTCTTGCAACACACATATAGACTTTCCAAAAATGGAAATACAAATTTTAAAGGAAATAAAGTCGATGATCATTTCCCCAAATAAATTGATACCTCCTTGCATACATATAGGAAAAATACCAATTAAATATTAGTTTATATATATGTATATATATATGTATATATATATATATATATGCATATTAATTCCCAATTAATACCATACATACTAATTAATAATTAATATTTTAAAAAAAATACTATTTTAAATTTTTTAATAAAATATATTGAAAACCCTTTAAATAAACCCCCAAAAAATAACGATGCATTTTTTTTTATAAATAAAATAAAATAAGCCAACCGAGGTGCCCACCTCCCTCCACAGGAGTGGAGGTTGTGCCCTAGCTGCGTAGGCTGCAGCCACCATGGTGGATGCAGACCCATGACCTCCACACTGTGGGCACGAGACTCTGCGGCCACCATGGGGTCACAGGTCTCTGCGGCTACCATGGGGTCGCAGGTCTCTACAACCACAGTGGGGTCGCAAACTTCTATGGCCACACTGTGGTCACAGAGCTCTGTGGCCACCAATGTGGTCGCAGACCTCACAAACTATGAGCCTGCGGGGGGGGGGGGGGGGGGGGTGGTAGGGGATAGGGAGGCACAGGTTGAGCCTTGGCTCCTCGGCCCTCCAAACCCTAAATCCGCCATTAAAATTTTATTATAAAATTTCGTTTTATATTTTATATAAACAAAAAAAATAAAACCCCAGATTTCATTTATTCATAGTCTCATACAGAGACTAAAACATATTTTCTAGAATGTCCATGGATAACAAATATTGATAATTTCTAGAATAACCAGACCCAAAAAGGGGATAAATTTTCCCTAACAACACCATACTTGGCAGCTAAGATTGATTTATAACCATTTATCCAACCATTCAACCAATCTTACCCAAAACAAACTCATTTCTCCATAATTAAAGCTTAAATCTGAGAACATTCATGGACTTTGAACAAAGTTTATGAAAACAGCCAACATTTTAAACTGGGGGTTTGGTAAGAGAGAAAGGAGGGTTTGAGTTTGTGATTTCATTACAACTCTTCCATTTCCCACACAAAATAAGAGATTATCTACAAACACAACCATATTTCTTTCCAATAACCATACAATCCCAATAATACAAGAAATCAAAGAGATGAACCAGAATCCTTCCTCATTTCACATTCCTGGTAAGATCTGATGAAGAGCCCCAACCTGCAGCTCAAGAAATCCTTCTTCCCATAATGACCAAATCTCCTCCAAAAAAATGTTTTCCAAAAATGCTCTCCAAAAATAATCCCCCAAAAATATTTTCCAACCTAGGTTAAAATGGAAGAATATTTGACCTAATCTCTTATTTTTTAATTTAAAACACTTTCTTTTAAATAAAATAAAAAATCATTCTTTTCAAACTATTCAAATATTCTAAACTTGCTTTTCTAATTAAAAATCAAAATGCTTCTCTCCCTCATTTAATTTTAATTTTCTCAATATTAACAAAGATAACATTTATATTTCAAAATATTAATGAGGTAAACTATTTTTAATTAAAATAAAATCCCAAAATCAATCTTTCACACTATATCAAATATATATATTAAACTTGTTTTTCTAATTAAAATTGATTTTCTTAAATAATTGAAATTAACCTTTCTATTCCAAAATGCCAAAGAGATTAAATTATTTCTATTTTTGAATAAATTTAAATCTTTCCTTTCAAAATGCATAAACTGAATAAATTCATTATTTAAAATTAACCATTAAATTGAACTTGCTACAAACATGAATAGAGAAATTTTTAATTAATGATTAATCACATAAAAGAAACCTATTTAATTTAGTTCCTTAATTACTAATGCATAAAAGAACACATTAAATCAAATTAAACACTTAGGATTAAATACTCAATTTTACCACATGCAAAGCACACAACCCAAGAAAGACAACCAGATACACGACCCACAAGCCCAAACAAAAAGGGAAACCAACAGACGACTGACAACGCTCACTTGAGCACGACTAGGGTAATATGAGGTATTTACGACCACCTAATCCAAACTCTAAGGACCAAAGAGGTACACTCAAACCTGCGAATCCAGGTGAAGACGAACCTCGCACCTAGGCGGTATTGTTCCTGCAATCTCCTACAACCATAAGTCACACAAGCATACATACACACACACATATATATAATGAAAGTGTTAGCTTGAGATTAATAATAAGAATCAGGAGAACAATTAAAGTTACATAAGAATCGATGCAAAAGCACATTAATAGGTACGCACAATAATCATAATATCTTATTACAACATTACATAATGGTAAATCAACCATCCATGGATGCCACATAAAAAAATCAACCAAGGTCAAACAAGTTTTACAAAGCTGACTAGGGCAGGGGTACTACAATCCTCTAAATATTCATAACAAATGGATACATTTTTTAACATTCCATCCTTTGTAATTTCATCAATTAATTCAGCACAGGTCATTTTGGTCTTACTGGACTTAGTATCATCACTCTTCTTCTTTTTACTTGGAGTTGTTGGAGTAGATGTAACTGGTTTTCTTTTTTGTATAGGCTTCCTTGCCAGAGGTGGTGGTGTAGTAGGTTTAGTTGCCTTTCTAACAAGTCTCCTCCTAGGCTCCACCTTCTTCTGCTCTACCAGTGACTGATCTACTTTCTTCCTTTGTACCCTTCTAAAAGCTAGAGGTTCATTGTCCTCAGGGTCAGAATCAAAAGTGATGATAGAAATGTAAGCTTTGGGCTCCTTTACTTCTGCAGTACTAGCCACTGCCGATTTTGTTGCCGGTTTGGATCCAGAACCTAGTTGAGTGTCTATATTATGAATTACATCATGTATATATGCAAAGATCTTATCTATTTTCTTCTCTCTTCTCTTCCTATTGAAGTCAGTTTTGACTTGAAAGGCCTTCTCTTTTGTCATTCCAAATTGCTCTATTTTTTCATCCAATGGGGCATCTAGCAGTATTTTTGCATAGAGGTCCAAAATGTTATCATCCACCTCATATCCAAGTTCTGTAACCCATATGGTCTTTGGTTCAACTACTTCCATTAGGGTTTCATCGGCCTTCACCATGAAACAAATATCAGTGGAGTACTTTTCCATAATGTTCTTTGATAACCTCTCCCTTTGCCTCATGTTTTCTTAGAATGTTTTCAAATAACCCCAAAGTTTCTCATCTCTATTGATACCAAGACCAGTGATTGCTTCCTTGATCTGCATACCTATCGGTATGTCATGAGCCCAACGCTTCTTCCCTAGACTAGGTAGCTCATTCAGGAAGTAAAGCATTAAACAAATAAACAAATTTCTGTATCTAAAAGTTCCTTTCTTAACTCCCTTGATCTTTCCAAGGTTCAACATCAATTCACTCCTCAACCATTCACATAAATCATATTTTGCATTATTCCTCAGCATTTGATATGCAAGAAACAACAATAAAATTCAATTGGTTAGATTGAGTTACCTTATAAACTATTATCATTCTTGCAAATTTCACATCAATGTCGATGATTGTGTTGATCCTCATTGATCTTCTATCATCAGTTGCACTGGTGAGTTTCTCAACCTCAGTGTTGGAAATTTTTTTGCTAGGTTCTTGTCTGACTTTGGGTAAGTCGATGACTACTTGAATAGCCTCCTTGGTGATCATGTAAGGTTGATCTAGCTAGATGAACTCATTGTGAACCCTGCTTAGAATGTATCTGATGATCTCATCTTTGAATTCTGACATGTAAGAATACTGGTTAACCCTAGATCCTCAATTGCTTTGTATTTCAGCTTGATGGTTCTAGAGCTACCCAATATCACGGATTGATACATGCCTTTGATTTCCTCTTTGCCTAGATCCTCCAAGGTGCAATGAATGTATGCCCTCACATCTTCAACATATATCACGTCATCGGGAACCCTAGAAAATGCTCCCGCAGAGTCTTCTTTCTTAGCAATCAGGGGAACCTCCTTGAATACAGGCCTCAACCTATCCTTAAGTTTGGCAATGGTTGGATTTTCAATAAAAGTAGGAGTTGAAGATCCAAATGCCATTTTCTAAGAATACCTAAAAGTGAACGCCAGTGGAAGATTGAGTGCTTCTCAAATAACTGCTCGAAATCCTTTCAGAATGCCTTTGCTCGCCCTTAAATTGCCTGAAATTCACCTTTGCTTTTCTTTGAATGCTTGAATGCAAGGTGAGTGAAAATGCATCCACTTTCCCTTTTTATTAGCAAGTAAACCCTAATCCTTCACTATTATAAATGCTTCATGATCTACCGTACCGGATGCCAATTTTACAGCCTTATGTCGGGTGAAATTTCAACAATGATGAACTCAACTCTCCAGATCTCTTCCGATCTCCTCCAAGGGAATAAGCATTATTTTCAATGAATTTTCCAACCCCTAAGGCCTATGCCTTAGTTACCAGTGGAATTTCTTGTCGGTGTAGGAATGCTCTTTTCTACCAATGGAGTTACCGGTGTTGTTGAATTTCCACTTGGTTCTTCAAACTTTCTAACCCATCTCTTGGTGTGATCTTGTTGTATTTCATCTACCTTCTGCTTCCCTTTCTTATTATCTTTATCATTGCTAATTGGTTGATTCTTGCTTCTGCAGTACTTAGCAATATGACCTATTTTGTTGCATGCATAACATGTAACATTGTTCTTTTGAATTGCTTTGACATATCTAATCTCATTCCTTGACCTACAATGATTAGAAAAATGTCCAAACTTTTCACGTGCATGACATTTAACATTCATTCTGCAATCTTCAGACTTATGACCATACGTCTTGCGATTTACACATTGACCGGGAACATAATTGTAGTTTTGATTTTCTCTATTTCTATATTGTTTAGCCATATGCCCAAATTTATTACAAACAAAACATCTATCATTGAATTTATAAGCATTAGATTTCCTTACCGGTTTCCTCTATTCTGATGAGTTCTGCACACCAGTTGTTTGATCTTTATTTGCAATACCAGAGCTTTCACCTTGTACAAATCCAAGTCCTCTAGAATCATCAATTTGCCTTTGTCTTTTCAATAAGTCATCCAACTGTGCAACACTAATTCTAATTTTTTTCTTTATTCTCACTTGTAGTAGTTAGATCATCTCTCAAAGTAGTTATTTGTCTTTCAAGTTCTTATTCATCGTTCCGGGAGTGTGCTAAATTAGTTCTCAACAGATTATTCTCATGAGTCAATCTACCACATTCATCAAATTTGTTCTTTAGAGATATAACAAGATTATATTCCTTCTTCTTTCTATCCTCAATATCTTTTGATAACCTCATAGTCAGATCTTGTATTTCATTCTTCGTGAGAATATTTGCTTGACTTCATATCTAAAATTGTTCCTTAAGTGCATTTTTCTCCTCATCATCTGGGTTTTACAAAATTTCCTTTCTCTTGGCTTGAGCTGATGATAACATTTCTTGCAGGATAAGAATGATTTCATTTGAAGAATTCAATTCATCTTACAGTTTCAAGTTCTTCATCCTTTCAGCATCATAATCCTCAAGAGCCATCTCAAGTTGCTTTTCCATAGCCATGTTCAAAGATTCCAGTTTTAGGATCCTCCTCAAGCTGTTAAAGTTATTCCGAGGTACCAGGATCTGATATCAATTGTTGGGATCCAAGAACACTGAGACTGGGGGGTGAATCAATGTTCTGCTGGTAAGATAAGATTTTATCCTTTTATACCATACACATATAAACCGGTAAAAAAATAAACATATAAATTGAAGCAGTTAAACCATCCACATAAATGAACACCATAACACACATAATTTATATGTGGAAAACCTCAAAGAGGAAAAACCACGGTGGGATTTGTGACCCACAATATCATTTCATTGGCCATATGAAAGGATATTACATATAATGGGGGTCTGCACATGTAGGAAGGCACACTGCTCATCACTAAAGAGTCTCGCTGACTACAATCTTCTGCTGAAGTAAAACAATGAAAATGAACTCACAAATGCATCTACTATGCCAAATAGAGTTCCAGTTCTAGCTCTACTCTGTACCAGTTCATAAACCTTGAACAATACTACTGGTATCTCTTCTCCTCCAAGAATAATTTCCAAACTATCTATAGATCATTGCATGATATAACATTCACATACAAATGATCTACATACATATACTTCACATTATATAGGTTTGCTATATTCTCCTATGTCACACTATACAAAATGACCTATTAAACTGACCTATATACCCATTTACAAACAATATGCCTTATGTTGGCTTACAATACATTATAAAAGATATTCAATGTCAGCCTCGACAATAATTACAAAATGATTTTCTAAAAAAATATTCCTTGATGTCGGCTTCCTTGAAGTACTTGATGCTGGTGCTGATGTCGATGTCAGTGCCTATGTAATCCTAGATACTCCAATGTCGGTGTCTGCTAGTAAATGCCTCCTAATGTCAGTAGATGACTTCCATCTGATCTTGTTGTGATCAATGACAACAAAATGAATCCGTTGAGTGTCAATTTCCAACATATGAATCCAAGCCACCTCATCTCCTCACATTTAGTCTTAGCCTTCCATCAACTTCCAATCCCTATCGTCCAATTCAAATCCAAAAATCTATATATTGGAGTCTCCTTTATTTCCATATCAACAATTTATGCTAACCTTACGCTGCTAAATTGATATATTGTTGTGCAATAGCATAGAGTAATATACATACCACAAAGATTAAAAGAGAAAATCAAGTAGACATGGGTGCATCTACCATTTTTCAATCCAATAAGTTGTGAGGTAATATGCTTAGGTTTCAATTTGATTTTCATGTTTAAAAACATATCTAGGCATTTTATTTTCATAAATTTAAATAAGGACCTAGGTGAAGAATAAGCAAGGTACAACATCTTAATTATACCAACACTCCCCTTAAGTGAAAAGTAAGGAGAATGAACACAAGATTACAATGCAAGATGGGTCCTAACTACTAGGACATGTTAGGTACCCATGTACAAATACAATGAAATCTCTCACAAATGGAGAATAGGAAAAAAACCAATGACACAAAAATCTTCTCCGAAAGATGAAAATAAAAAACTCTCAATGATGAATGAGAAGAAAAAAACCCCATGTGAGGAAAAAGTCCCCCCCATAAGAGAAAATAAGAGAGACCATGGAGCCCCTCATCAATGTAGAATGTGCACCAATGGTAGATGCTCCAAGCTAGATGTAGAAGATTCTTTGTAATCATTGAACAAAATTCCTCCCCTTAGGAAGAAACAAAAATAGATGTTTATGTATGAATTTTCCCCAATCCTAAAAGAAAAATGTAGGAAAAAATCTTAGAATGTATGGAGTCTCTAAAAGATGCTCAAGTGTCCCCATGTCGATGTTGAAAGTTGGCCCTTGCAAATCAGGTGTACTAGGCTACACTGTTGAAAAAGACAATAAAAGATCTAGTGAATATGAATGTATAACATGATCTAAAGGCTTAGGTGTCTGCTCTACAGTCAAAGAGACCTCCTCCAAATATTATACATAAGTATTTACAATCACATTAAACTTGAAAGAATGATCACATACAGAATGAACAAGAGGATGAAATTACTTCCTTGCAACAACTGAAGAAGGATAATCTCCATCAAAGAGAAAATGAATATCATCAATGATGTCTCCCAGATATACAATGTAGGACTCTACAAACAAATCTATAATATCTACCAAATAGTCATCCCGAGGAATTGTATCTAGAAGAAAAAGTGTCTCTTGTTGGACTAAATCACAAGGAGGCCAAACTGTAGCAGCAAAAGTATCATCAAATACAACAGTCTATGAAGAAGATAGAATATCAACACATCTCAAGAACCTTAGAATATGAAAGCACTCCAAGATTCAACTGACCATGCTAAAAATCCTCAAATGTGTTCGCACTAGATTCCATAGTGTGTACATCAACTGAATAAATAATAGGAAAAAAATGTGAGAAGAGTAGACTTAAGAATGATGATCAACCTCCTCAACTAAAATAATATCTCTGCTATGAAAAATCCTAAATGATGATAGAATATGGTGTGAAATCAACACTCTTTGTTGCTGCACCATGTGTGATATGATAGATAGAAAGGATATTGGTTGATAATGAAGGTACATATAGAAAACCATTAAATTCTCTAGCATCCATGTCAATTGATCCCTTCCCAAAAGCACACATATATGCATTTTAAGCATAAGGATGTGTGGTGATGAACAAGACTCAAATGAAGAGAAAATACTCTTAGAGGAATCCATATGATGTGAAGATCCTAAATAGAGAATCCACCTATTTGAATTAGAATATGCAAATACAACAAATGTTTTCCCCTTATGTTTCTCTAACTTAGATGAAGAAGAAGAAGAAGAAGATGACACCATGGCATTGTTAGAGGTGAATTGATTTGATTCTTCCTAAGAAGATGCTTCAAATCATCAATTTGTTTTAAATAACATTAATGTTCATCATGCCCTATTTCTTGCAGTATGCACAAGTAGGCTTAGAGGAGAGGTGTTGGGATCCAAGAACATTGAGAGGGGGGGGGGGGTGAATCGGTGTTCTACAAAAATGAATAATTTTAACCTTATTAATACAACAACTCAGCAATCAGTAAACATAAAAGCATATAACAATAAGAAACAATGAAACCACAAAGATGAACACCATAACACCACAGATTTATACGTGGAAAACCTCAAAGAGGAAAAACCATGGTGGGATTGGAGACCCACAATATCTATCCATTGATCAGATGAATAAATATTACAATCAGGGGCTTGCACATGTAGGAAGACAAACAACCTAGAGCACACTTCTCATCACAAAAGGAGTCTCACTGACTACAGAAATTATCGGACAACAATTCGGAATGAAGATTGAACTGCAAGTATAACATCTCCCATGCCTGAGTACAGTTTCGGTTAAGCTCAATACTAGAGGCCTTAAACCTCTTCCACAAACCCAATTCGATCACCTATGATTGACCAAAACCTTTGCATATGATTACAACATTGTTCGCATATAGATAATCCCATAACCCATACCATACATAATCCCATTGATCTACAAAGACATCCTACATCATATTTATACCAACCTGGGACCTAAACAATTAGGTTGACCACCTAAAAGATAATACAATAAATTCATAACTTAAACCCGCAATATAATGATCAACCAAGTCGGCCTAAGACCGAAACAACATAATCCAATCAATGAATCCAACCGGTAATGCATCAACCCACATGTTTCATAAACTGGTCCATAACCTAGCAGAATAACCACCTGTTGGTTAACAAAATTGTCCTTCTTAAATACCTTTCAAAAATGACTCATAAATGCCCAAATTGAAAGACAACAAAAGAACCAATAGTTGAGTCACTTGCAATAGTAAGTGCAAATGCTCTCTAAATTTTGATATGAAGGTAAAAATTCCTTAATTGGATAAAATGTATATTTTCTGAATATGGTTTTAACCAAAAAGCAATAAAGAAAAACTAACATCTACCCACAACCATGAAAGTAGATGTGAAAAATAGATTTATAATGAACTGAATGAAGATAAGTAAAACATAGTTTAATTACCCGCACCCACGAAAAATACCCTTTCCAATAGATCAAAATTCTCTAGGCTTTGATCGAATCTCTCTCATGCCTCAAAGGACAAGGGCGATCAGAATACTCAGACAAAGAGATAACAACAAATTTCTTTCCAATAAACAAATTAATTCTGAAATCAAAGTTTCAAAATTAAATGCATACACAGTTTAATGTAACAAAAAAATGTCATGCCCAAACTTTTGGGCAAAAATGGAACAACAAATTTTTTTATAAAACAACATAATTACACTAAATAATCTACATTTAAAATGTAATAAATAAGTTTTGTATTAACTAAAGGTAATTAAAATTTCTCCAATAATAAATCAAGAGATATTAATTATCTCAATAGTATTTAAATACTCGAGGGCTAAATAAAATAATCTTATCTCATATTAAAATTAGATAATTGAACATACGCGAATACGCTTTTAAATTTAACTAATAAAGAAGACCAAATCAATTATAATATTTGGTTAATCAAATTCATTTATATTACAGTCAAATTTAAATCCCCTTACATATTTAAATTCCAACTATTATATAATTGACCAACAATTACCTCATAGGTTAAAAGTTTACATTTATTCTCTTAATAAATTCCATTAAAAAAAAGAACCCAAAAGATTTTTATCCCAAATAACATAATTAATTATATATATATATATATATATATATATATTTGTGTGTGTGTATACTTACACACATTTTCCTAACTAAAGTCTATATTAAGAACCAATTTTACCCTAGCCAATATTAGGGAAGAGGGCAGATCGGATCAGATATAGCTCAAGTAATTAATTCTACATATTGGCTATAGACAAATGGAGGGGGGGGGGGAATTATTTTTCCCCTCATTTCATTTTATTATTATTTTATTACAAACCCTATCTAGGGTTGATTTGTTCTTATTTATACCTTAAACCTATTCTTTTTCATTTCTTTATTTTCAAGCTAACCCTAACCTGAAATTGGGTTAGGGTTGCTTGTTCATCTCTTTTTTTTTATTGTGTGTGTACAGATGACGGGGGTTGAACCAGGGCTTCTCACATGGGAGGCCGAAGGGTTCATGAAGGAGGCTGAAAGGACCGCATATAGGTGGAGGTGACAACTTGAAATGGAGATGGGAGGTAGCGGCGACCGCTGTGGGTGGCCACCGACACTGGCGGTCATGGGCGCCCTCGTGGGTTGCCGCCCATAGTGGCGATCGCAAGCGCCATGTGGGTCACAACCCACAGTAGCAACCAAGGCCACCCTTGTGGGTCATGACCCATAGAGGGGCCTAAGCCGCCCCGTGGGCACACCCATAGGGAGCTCGGCTCCGGGGCAACCTGCCAATAAAAAAAAATTTATATAAATTTTTTTTTAGTTTCAAAAAAAACATTTAAAATGTTAATATATATATGTGTATATATTTTAACTGTGAGGGAAAACATAACTTTGGTATGAACCAGAATTTTAAAATGACAGTATTTCATTTCTAGAATTATAATATTTTGAATATATATAAATGTGTATATATTATATATAAATGTGTATATATTATATATAAATGTTTATATATATATATATATATATATATATATATATATATATATATATATATCTGTGTGTGTGTGTGTATTCTTTTTTTAAAAGAATACAACAGTTTAGGCTTTAGGCATAAACTTTATATTATGTGAATATATATATATATATATATATATATATAGAGAGAGAGAGAGAGAGAGAGAGAGAGAGAGAGAGAGAGAGAGAGAGAGAGAGAGAGAGAGAGAGAGAGAGAGGCCCACATAAACAAGGAGTACGTATATATTTATAAATATATTTCTATGATTTAATCTATATTTCAATAGCTTTAACACACTGATTTCAAATAAACAGAATAGAAGTAAATTTGTTTTCCAATCAATATCATATAGTTGACCTCTTTTTTTTAAATTAAAATATCAATGTCTAGATTTATTTAATTTCTACTATACATGTATTTTCAGATTAGGAATTTTATGACAGTAATAGAAATTATTAACAACTGCAACTATCTTTATCTAAATTTTTTTATTGTCAATAGTAGCAAGATGAAAAGTAGATTAATATTAACTCTAAAATGTCTATTTATTTGTTTTGTGTTTAACTATAGACAAAATAACTATTTCTTCTCTTTTAATAAAAACTACACTACTAGCATTTAGATAATTTCATTTCTTTTTCTTGTAGAATAACATAAAAAGAAAAAATGAAGCAAGTTTAAATCTACCTCTATTTTTTTCCTTTTCCCTTTTCAACATGCATTCAAATTTACTCATTTAATAAAAATAGGATGCAAATTTATTCCCATATTTCTTAAGCAATAAACAAATATAATGAAATAACTCCAATCCTTCTTTTATTTAATTTCTTGAAATGAAACTAACAAATAATATGTTTATTACATCACGATCCCTTTCACTAAAAATAGGGAGATTACAAAGTCAAGCCTCTCATTTCTACCAAATGAGGGCTTACCAAATACATTTACTTTCTTTTTCTGCATCTAAATACAAATTAACAATAACAGGATCAACCATAGCTTTCCATCTAATCTTTTTCCAAGCAAACATGCAACAAAAGCTTGTAGGTTGTGACCATGGTGTTACTACTTATCAAGTTGCCATTAGTTTTATGTTCAAAGTTATTCTATATACTCTAGTTGGTTATCTCTACCGAGATATTCAGTCGGTATGCACAGTCTAGTTGGTTATAGAAGAAAGTAGTCTCAGAGCGTAGTATACACCGAGCTGTCTACCGAGTATCATTCCATGTCTACCAAGCAGCAAAGATGACATACTGAGTTGTTATACACCGAGTGAAACGTGTTACCAGATTCATTGAACCTGGACATACATATGAAAACGTGTTACAAGATCGAGGAACATCTAACCGTTATCACATTGGAAATTGCACTTAAAGATTGTGTATGATTTTGAGGTCATCTAACCAATGAAATATTTTGCATGGTTATTCATTCGGTAAAACATGTTTGTAAGATCAAAGCAATGAATGGATCACCAACATAAGAGATCTATTTATACAACATGGATTAAGATCAGATAAACATGTAGCATGACAGAAAGGAAGATATAGAAATATACAAAGCAAGACATGTGAAAGCACTAAGTGTTATGACTGCTGCAGAGACATAGAGGTCACCGAGAAGGATTTCAGAGAACAGTCAAAGAACAGAGTAAATAGAAGGGTTTACCAAGTTACTATATGGGTTACCGAGGTATGCTATAAGCAAGGTAATCTTATTCTGAGCACATAGAATCTGCTATAACATTCCAGATGTAAAGTTGTAGATATTTGTAATGATTTTATTGTAATATTTTGAAGTTGTAAGAGAAACCTTTAACAGGGTAAAAGACTCTAATCAAGTCTATTAATTGTAAACCCTTTAACCAGGTGCAACATTTAGTTTAAGTGTTGTAAAATCCTTTAGCAAGGTAGATCTAATAGATCTTGATACTCCTAATAGGGTAAGCTATCAAAAATAGCTAAACATGTAGCTCTAACCGAGCAACCTTTATTATTGCAATATTGAAGTTGTGGGTGCCATCCCCACTGCAGTTTTTCTCTCTAAGAGTTTCTGCATAACCAAAATATATGTGTTATAGAGTGAATCATGTATGATTGTTATCTATTTGTTTTAGCTTTATATTATGTTACTGCACTATTCAGTTTATGCATAACAATAAAGTTAGTGTTGAAGAAAAGTTTTGAAGTACTGATTCACCCCTCCCCTCTCAGTACATTAGCTTTCCATATTGGGCCTAAAAATTGGTATCAGAGCTTCAATCTTGGAAAAGGGTTTAACTGCCTAAAGAGAAAGATCTTATCAATGGAAGGCTATAAACAATCTCAGAGGATTGTGTATCTGCAAGAAGAGATGGATCATGCTAATCAAGTGATTGCAGACATGCAAAGACAAATGCAAAAATCTCTGAAAGTAAGAAGAAGATTATCTGATGATTTGTAGGACTCTCAAGAGTTAGTGGAACAAATTGAGACATCATCTAAGAATAGTATATCTAAAGAGACTGAAGAAATGATTGGAGTATTAAAAGAAAAGAACAAAGCACTGGCTGATCAACTAAAAGCAATGAAAAGAGAACATGAACATTTCAGCACATAGATGACTGAAAATCTTGATGCATTGAGGATAGTTGAGGATAAAGTAAGAGATCTAGAAAGAGAGAAGCAACAACTTGAAGTCTTAGTATCTGATAAGAATGATGAAATCACAAGGATGAATGGAATTCAACAAAACCTGTCAAATCAACTAGGTTATGCACATCATGAAGCAAATCTGAAAGATGATGAGAATCAAGCATTGGAACTTGAAGTATCAAGGTTGACCGATGAACTTGAAATAGAGAAGAAATCCAAAGAAACACTGAAGAAGAGTTATGAAGCATCAAAGATGTTGGATGAGCAACTGAATACAAGATGACCCAACAAAGATGGAGGACTCAGTTACAAAGGAAAAGACTCTACCGAGAAGGGAATTCATACTACTGAGAGAGGAGAATCATCAAAGCAAGCTGGAAACAAGAAGAATATCAAAAGAAAGAAGCCTATTTGCAACTACTATGGAAATCAAGGTCACACTGCCAACATGTACCAAATCAGAAAAGGTAAGCAACTGAATGTCACTAAGTCCAAAGGTTATTGTTACAATTGCAATAAATATGGTCACACATCTAATCAATGTAGGCCAAAGTCTGTTAACAATTATCTGAAGGCAAAATTCAAAGGGTTTTGTAAAAACTGCAATAGATATGGACACAATACCAAGAAGTGTTGGCTTAAGCAAAAGAACTATATGTGGTCTGCACACTGAGCAAATGCTAGAGGTTACCGAGCTCACACAAATCCTTACCGACAATATTCTACAGTACCATGGGATTACAATACAAGGATATGGTGTGAATGTTGTGGAAGATATGGACATATAAGTGCCAACTGCTTTATAAGGGTTGGAATGAACAACCAAAGATCATGGAGAAATCTTGGTATGGCATGTTTTCATTGTCACAAAGTTGGACACTTGGCTGGAGATTGCAGAGATCAACCTAGAAAAGACACTAAAGAAATAAAAGACAAATTAAAGATGATTTGGAAAAAGAAGGAAATTGTGTCAAATGAAGAAAGCACCTTACCTACCAAGTTAGGTGCACCTATTCCAAATTAATCGGTAAAGGTATGAAAAGACTGCATTCTCTCAAGGTTAAATTTTAACAGTTCCTATTTTATTATGTACTTAATTCAAAATCTGCATAATTAAGACATATTAGTAAGTTTGAAATTCTATCAAAGTCTTTTGGAGCACTATATAGGAAACCTATCTAGTCGGTGAATGAAGGAAGTTTGGTTACTTGGTTAAAGCAGAAAAAGGAAAGAAAGTTAAGTGGAACTGAGTGCATTTAATGTTTTTGACCTAACCCGCATGGAGCCTGATAAGGTATATTGTGTACTTAAAGCATTTTCACGGTCATCTTTACTTACCAAGTTTTTGAGAGAGCAGAGCAAAGAAAATCTAAGGTGATCAAACCTCCTACAAAGCAAATTCAAGGTATTTACATCAATCTCAATGCATTGTTAAGCTGGTTTACTGATCTTATCTAGTTGCTATTATCTGCTAAGTATAAAGCGTCTGCCATTTGAAAATCCTGAAACCCTAAGGATCCTTTGTTAGCTTTTATCTGAAATCTACAATGGCATCTAAGATCCAAGATCCCATCATTGTTAAGAATGTAGAAAAGCCCTCACTAAAATACTCTCTAACTCCCAAAGTTACATCCGAACCGGATGACAAAACCGCATTCTCACTCATCCTGAATAGAGTGTTATTAGTCGAGGATGTGAGATTCTTCACCAAATGTCGTGTTGAAGAACTCGGTCATGTTGAAATCAAAGACACCTATGATGAATTGTGCATAGATGGTAAATTAAATAGCAAGTATGAGCACATTAAGATCAAGGGATTAACTGAAGCCCTAACCTATCCCCGTGTGTTCAAACCCCAGTGGGTCAAGTTTTTTCTGAGCAGAGTTCACGATGATTTCATGTGGCTAGAAGAGCAACCGTTTAAGATTGCCAAGGAAATCATTCATCTAATTACCGGTTACCCTATTTATTATCATGCTCCAGCCCAAAAGATGATATCATAGAAGGAATTGATCAGTTTAACCGGAGTGGAATTTGATTGCAGAGGACTGAAATTGAACAATGCCACAGATGACGAACTAAAATTTTCCATTAGAGTAATAGGTTACTGTTTCTTCCAATTGGCAAGGGAAAACAGTGTACCCTATGCAGCAGTAGACCTAGCATACAAAATTGTGAAAAAGGGAATGAAAATTGATCTATGTGAGGTGTTGCTAAAAAACCTATTTGAGAATCTGAACACCATCAGGAAGCCGAAGAAGAACAACTCGGCTAATACACTAAAGTTTGGATCACTACTTGTATGCATGTTATTTTATTTTGAAATTTTTTTTCCATCAGTCTGTAAAGTTGTTTGGGAACTACATCGACCAATCACCCATCAGATTAATGACCTCATTAAGAAGCTAGGAGATAATTTCAATGATATTATGGATGATTACTTCAGTAAGTTTCAAGAGAAAATGCATAACATGTATAGAATTCTACCCCAGCTAGTGGAGAAATACAGAAATGACATATGTTTTGAAGTAGACACTGATTACTGTTATGTGAATGTTGTGGAACCAAGAACTCAATCTTTGTCACCTATGGGTTATGAGATTGATTTTGACATCACACAATAGCAAATTGATGCATTTCTCACATTACCAAGGCATGCTACCGAGCTGAGGTATGGAACCTATGAAGAGGTGAAGGAAAAAGTAAAGATGAGCATTGTAGTACCCAAAGCTACAAGAAAGGCAACAAAGATGATAAAGGCATTATCGAAGAAATTCAGAGAAGATTCTTCCTCCACACCTATCAAAGGCACTATAGCTATTACCGAAGAAGAATCTGAAGCCCAAGAGGCAGCTATAACACTGAGCACTGAATTGCCTAAGGGTAAAGTGTTGAAAAGAAAGAAACTGGATTCATCAAAGGCCTCACCGACTCCTCCAGTAAAGCGACCTAACACTAGAGCATCCGCAGCTTCACCGAGTAAGAAAAAAAAGAGTGTTACTATTCCCAAGGTAACAAAGACCTACAAGAAATCTACTCGGAGACTCATTTTGGCAAAAGAGTCTAGTGACACTGAATCTGAGGATGCAAGCAAATTTCAGATTGTCAAGAGCAAGAAGGTAAATGTACATAGTGTTGAAAACTTCTGTACTAATCTGAAAGAATATGGTGGATTTGGAGGATTTGGAGGATTCTGATAATAGGTGGAAGTATGCAATGGACTCAGAGAAACAGATCAGAGAAAGAAGTCTAGTACATCTCTTTCCTACCATGTCAGTAGCTGAAATAAAAGAACATCTGACAACCTACAACTCAAAGTTTCTTGTCAAACAAAGAGCCTTAAAACTAATGAATGGGTTGTATATTGAAGTGGAAAATGAGACAAAAGCAAAGTGGCAGGAAATATTTAAAATCAAGGATGTCGGTGAGCAAGCTATAGTTGAAATTGTTGATGTCACTAAGCAAGATCCTGATGTTACCGAGCAAGACCCTGCTGACACCATTCAAATAGATGAAGATATCATGGATACAGAGGCACCAAAATAGGAAATGATAGAAGGTAATGCATATGCAAAAGTTGTATGCAATGAATCAGTCTTGGAACAAGTTCAACCTTACCCACCAATTAATCAACCTGTCTCAACTGAAACCCCTCAGGATACGGATCAAGGCACCGAAGGTCACAAGTCTACAGCAGGAGAAGGTACTACTCAAGAACAGACATCTCAAGCACCTTCTAGCACTGAAAATGTTGTAACTGAGACACCGAGTACTGAGACACAAAGGACACTACAAAGGCTAAAGAAACTGACCAAAGGGTTGCCTCTACCGAGCAACCCACCGAGGGTCTTCAAGCCTCACAAGCCATTGTCTTAGTTCCATCGGTGAAAGGTAAAGAAAAGAAGATGAAAAAGCATAGTTTTAAAGTTTTTTTGTCAAAACCAATAGTGTTGCCCAATGTAGACATATCAAAATTAAAGGGGCAAGCACTCATTGATTTCAGTGAACTATGCAAAGCAAAGGCCGAACAAGAGAAGCAAATGGTGATTCAAAAGAAAAATAAAGTACATCAGAAGGTGAAAGCACTCTTAATAGATATGCTACCTGAAGCTACAGTGTCAATAGATGCAACCATTCACATTCAACTAGATGAACTCCTAACAAAGATAGAGACATCTGGAGTAGATGCATCGGAATATTTGAGCAAGCTAAAAGACAAGGAGCTCACTGCAAAAATGATAGAAGAGGTATAAAAAGCTATAGCTATTGGCAAAGTTAAACTTGTCAAATTTATTGTTGAGTTGACTCCTCAACTCAAGCACATTCTTTATTTATTTCAGAAACTCTATACATTTTCTTTATTCATTAAAGACATCAAAAATAAAACAGAAGCAATTGAGAAAGAGATCACCGATCTCTCAAATAAGTTGACCACAGAGCCAAATTCAGTTCAGAATTTTTATACAAAGTTACAACATCTCATGGCTCAACAATTGGACCTAAGAAATGAAGAACACAAGATTAGGATGGACATAATGACACTTCAGACATTATTCCTTCCTCATCTTTCATCCGTCCAAGAACAGATCAACCAAGCCACCTCCTTATCTACTACACAAGAGGGAAGCACTCTAGATGGCTTAATATCATTATTGGCTGATATTAAAGCACAAAATTCTTTAATGGATAGTGTAAAGGATGCCCTCTTTCTCACTCTCACCGAAGCACGGACCAAGTACAAAACCACTTTTGACCAGTTGCCTCCACTAAATGGTACTAAGTCTTGATGTTTGTCAAAAGGGGGGAGTGATATAGTATTAGATGAGTGATAGAGGATTGATTTAGTATTCAAAGTATCAAAGTATAATATCAAACAAAAGGAGTATAGTATACAGGGGGAGTATACCAAGCAGAGCAAGCAGAGTATCCAAGAGCAGTGTACCGAGCAGTGAACAAAATAGTAAGCAAGGAACAAGTGCAACACACTAAACATTGATCACCAAGCATGCAAAAACAAAGTTTTGTACAACATATCGATAACGGGAGTATATCTGAATTTACTATTTCATTGACTGTTGTATATACTGTCAGTATAGTCAAATTTTGCAAGTATATAGATTATTGAGTTATAACTTTGAAAGTATTTTTTGTCAAACATCTCAACTAATGTCAAAAGGGGAGATTGTTACTACTTATCAAGTTTCCATTAGTTTTATGTTCAAAGTTATTCTATATAATCTAGTCAGTTATCTCTACCGAGATATTCAGTCGGTATGCACAGTCTAGTCAGTTATAGAAGAAAGTAGTCTTAGAGCGTAGTATACACCGAGCTGTCTACCGAGTATCATTCCATGTCTATTGAGCAGCAAAGATGACACACCAAGTGAAACATGTTACCAGATTCATTGAACCTAGACATACATATGAAAACGTGTTACAAGATCGAGGAACATCTAACAGTTATCACATTGGAAATTGCACTTAAAGATTGTGTATGATTTTGAGGTCATCTAACCAATGAAATATTTTGCATGGTTATTCATTCGATAAAACATGTTTGTAAGATCAAAGCAATGAATGGATCATCGCCATAAGAGATCTATTTATACAACATGGATTAAGATCAGATAAACATGTAGCATGACAGAAAGGAAGATATAGAAATATACAAAGAAAGACATGTGAAAGCACTAAGTGTTACGACTATTACAAAGATATAGAGGTCATTGAGAAGGATTTCAGAGAACAGTCAAAGAATAGAGTAAATAGAAGGGTTTACCGAGTTACTATATGGGTTACCGAGGTATGCTATAAGCAAGGTAATCTTATTCTGAGCACATAGAATCTACTATAACATTCCAGATGTAAAGTTTTAGATATTTGTAATGATTTTATTGTAATATTTTGAAGTTGTAAGAGAAACCTTTAATAGGGTAAAAGACTCTAATCAAGTCTATAAATTGTAAAGCCTTTAACCAGGTGCAGCATTTAGTTTAAGTGTTGTAAAATCCTTTAGCAAGGTAGATCTACCAGATCTTGATACTCCTAATAGGGTAAGCTATCAGAAATAGCTAAACATGTAGCACTAACCGAGCAACCTTTATTATTGCAGTAGTGAAGTTGTGGGTGCCATCTCCACCGCAGTTTTTCTCTCTAACCAAGAGTTTCTGCGTAACCAAAATATATGTGTTATGGAGTGAATCATGTATGATTGTTATCTATTTGTTTTAGCTTTATATTATGTTACTGCACTATTCGGTTTATGCATAATAGTAAAGTTATTGTTGAAGAAAAGTTTTGAAGTACTAATTCACCCCTCCCCTCTCAGTACATTAGCTTTCCATATTGGGCCTAACACATGGAGGCTCACCTCCCAACCTAGGCTTACAAGAAGGCACCCCCGAGCTAGGAGAGCCAAAGCTAAACGGGTTACACTCAAGCATAAACACATAAGCAAGTAGAAAACACAACACAACACTCCCAACCCAAGGATGAACAAAGTCACTTAGTGGCTATAATTTGCGGGGTGAAGGTGGACCAAATACCTAGAGGAGAAATCTACAAGTAGAATAACATATTGCCTTTGTTAGGCTTCAAGAAGAATAACCACAAGTTCCAAACTTGTCCCAACAATTCCATATGTCCCCCAAGGTATACAAGCCAACAAACTCCCCTTATGACCCCCATAGCATAAACAAAACACTATGCAGCAAGGGTCCCATAACCCCTTGTTAATAACTCTCTTCCAAAGAGAGCCTCTAAACTCACACGTTGTCAAACAACCCTTCACCCCAAGGCCACTCTACCCTCCCGAGGGTGAGTTTGGTCTTGAAAACTCCCAAAACAAAACTCAAAAATCACAATAACAAAAGGAAAAAGCACATAGGGAAGAACTCAACATCTTCCTAACACACTGAGATATAAAAAATGAAAACAACTATAACAAGCAATCTTTTCAAAAATACAAAAATATACATGAGCTAGAAAAATAACCAATCTTAAATCTGCCAAAAGGATGATGAATCTTGTAGAAGAGCTGTCCAAATCCACTATCTTTTCCCCTCAAGACTTAGCCAAAAATCTTCCAAAAACTTACAAAAACTACTCAAGAATCTAAGTCTCCAAAAAATGGAGAGTGGGTGATCAAACTTCTCCCTCCCAAACAATTCCCTAAGAAGACACTCCTCACTCTATCCAACCATCTTGGGAAGGGTGAATGATGTCCATAGGTTGGTCTTCCTAACACCTTACAAACTCTCTAGCCAAGGCACCTCAAAAAGGTAAAAGGAATGGGGAAGAGCAATGTCACTCATGAGAAGGGTTGTCTAACCTAGGTAGGCTCCTCAAAAGTTGAAATTCGGCCAACTTGGAAAACTCAACTTTTGGGGTGACTAAACAGTACCTAGGGAGTGGACACATGGCTAAATTTGGCCTTCATCCATACGTACATCATATGGACCACTAAAAATTCCCCTAACTTGACCCTAGGAGTTAATTTAACCCTCTAGAAACTCACCCAAAGTTTACCTACGGGTCTCTAATGGCTCCCTATCCAAGACTTTCTTGGGACCATACTAGGATAATTGAAAAATGCATTGGTAAAACAATTTTCCTCCCAAGGGACATGTCATTGCCAACTCACTTTATAACACATGTGTCAAGTGACACCACGAAAGAATTACACATCACTAAAATACACATGGCAATGTCCCTTTTTTTGGAATTTATAAATTAAACAATTTCCAAATTAAACACACAACCAAGCATAACATTTAAAAATTTAAACACATTTACAAACGAGGTGTTGTCTCTCCAAATAGACAACCCTTGGCTTCACAAATGCACATAGGTCTAGGCTCGATTCTGCGAATAGTTTCCATGGTCACATGGAATAATTTTCCTGCACATCTCACTTTGCACATTAGTAATTTTCAAAAATCACATATAATATTATCATATGAAAAGAATACAATTTAGACATTGCATACAATTTCAATTATAATAATCAAGTTTCCAATTATCTAATAACATTCACATAAAATAATCTACTAAATGGCATCATCATAATCATCATGGAATTAAATCATGTATAGAGCATGCATCCATAATTTTCTAGCATCAAAACAAAGTACTGCAAATCAAAGTAAATGACATAATCATATCAATGTTATCCAAACATTGGATAATATAAAATCTATGTCCATAATGCATCAAAATATAGTATCAATAGTAGGTCTAACACGAATATAAGTGAAATGCTATGACAGCTCGGGGTAGGATCTCACACCCTCCCCCTCTAGGCATAAACTTCCTCTTGGAATTCATCAAAAAGATGGGGGTACTAAGATCTCATCTGTGTTGCATCCTCCCATGATGTCGTAACCTCATCATAACAATCCCACTGGACCCTAACCTGGTCCAGCTCTCAACCTCGAAGAGACAGCATCCGATGAGCCAAAATGCGGATGGGCTCCAAAGCTAGCTGCCTGTTTGTAATGCCCCACCAGGAAACCCCTAAGGGTTTAAGTTAAAAACACTCAAATAGAGTGTAAATATTATTTTTTTTAATCTCCTTATGATTGCTAAATTGAACTGAAAAAGGAAGTATTTGTATAGTTGTTTATATCTTAATCTTAGTAAAAGTATCTCTTCATATTAACTACATTTAACTAAAAAGAGTGACATGCAACAAAATAGTTATATTCTAATCCTAATGGAAGAACGTCACTATGAACTTATATTTTAATCCTTTATTAATGAATATCATCTTGCTAACTATATCTTAACTAAAGGGATTAACTCATGTGTTCCTATTTACATTTTCACCTTAATGAATTTAGTCCTTCGATTAGCAATATTAAAACTTCAATGAATGAACCCTATGGCTAATTTCATTTTATCCTCCATAAAAGAACTACGACTCATTAGTTGGTTATGCTTGAATTCAAATGAAGGGACCTCACTCTACTAATGGAAGATTAATCCTTAATGAATGAATCTCATCTTATTAACCATACTTTTAATATTTAAGAAAGATATCAAATGTGAGTGGTTATCTTAAAACCAAATGAATGAACTTCGTATATTAATCGCATTGAACCTTAAGGAAGGCCTCTTTAAATAATTAGGTGTTAATGTGCATTGAGTAAATAACCTCACGATGGCCTCCTATCCACCCCAAATAAATGAATGCTTCCTAAGATTCTAAGACGTCAACTTAACGAACATAAATATATGTCCATGTCTTATGCATTATCTCGTAATTAAGATATCCAGCTTATTGGGTCATTTGATGCGAGTTGAGTCAGGTGTAAGGATACGTAATCACGTTGGGAAACTCCTGAGGTCCGTTTAGTCTTCCGCTGTGTTATCTAAGTTTTAGATAACTCCAAATTATCTTAATGTTGTAACTTATTATTAACACTCGTAACTATTATTATTATAAAAAAAAAATATTTACACTCTATTTGAGTGTTTTTAACTTAAACCCTTAGGGGTTTCCTGGCGAGGCATTACACCATTCAACTCCACCTACAAGGCATCCCAATCCAGAATATGAGACTCATCATAAATTTACTTCCTCAAAACTGATACATGAAACACATCATGGATGCGTGATAGGATAGGTGGCAAAGCTAGGTGATATGCAACTCGTCTTATCCTCTCAAGGATCTCAAATTGCCCAACAAAGCAAGGTGCAAGCTTAGAACCCTTTCCATAATGGATTGGACTCTTATGCAGTTGCACTCTCAAGAAAACTCTATCCCCAACCATGAAGCTATGATCTATCCTCTTCACATCTGCATACTTCTTCTACCTATCCTGTGCCTCTCTAAGGCATTGTCTAATCAAAATCACCTACTACTCCATAACACGAACCATCTCAGGACCTATGGCTACTCTATCCTCAATGCGGTCCCAACTCAAAGGTGTCCTGCAAGGTCTATCGTACAAAGCCTGAAAAGGTGGCATCCCCAAAGAAGTGTGATGCCCATTATTATAGGCAAACTCTACCAAAGGAAGGTACTCTTCCCATCTAGTCTAATTATCCATGACGTACATACAAAGCATGTCTTCTAACACCTGGTTTACCATCTCTATCTGTCCATCTGTTTTCGGATGATAGGTTGTACTGAAGTTGAGTTTGGTACCCATTGCTTCCTATAATGCCTTCCAAAAGGAAGAAGTGAAGAGGGAATCTCTGTCTGAGATAATCTTGCATGGAATGCCATGAAGTCTGACAATATCCTGCAAGAATACCTGTGCCACTGTTGGTGTTGTGAAGGTAGTCCGGACTAGTGAGAAGTGGGCTACTTTGGTCAACTTGTCAACTATCACCATGATGGCATCATGACGATGCGATGACATAGGAAGACCAATGACAAAGTCCATCGATATAGTATCCCACTTCCACTCTAGTATCGCATGAGACTGGAGCAACCCACATGGATGGCAGTGCTTCGCCTTGACTCTTTGGCACTCAAGGCATCAGGCTACTAGTAAAACAATGAATTATTGCATACCTGGCAAATGATATAACTGTCTCAAATCTGCATGCATCTTCTTAACTCCAAGATGCATTGCATAAAGAGCTCTATGGGCCTCCAACACAAAGAAATCATGCAATCCTCTGAAAGAAGGTACATAGATGCACCCTCTATGGCATAGTAGTCCATCAAACTCTAGTGAATAGTCTGCATATGTCCCTTCTAGGGTCTCCTGAGATTGCACTACCCAACATACCTCTAAATTCCACTCATCCTTTGGTGGCTTCTGCAATATACAACCTCTCAAATCTGTGTCCATAGTCATGGAGCATATCTCATGATGTCTCCTACTCAAGGCATCTGCAACTATGTTCTCTTTCCCCTTGATGTAGTGAACATCAAAATCATACTCACATAAAAAATCCATCCATCTCCTCTAATGAGCATTAAGATTAGGCTGAGTAAATATGTACTACAAGCTCTGTTGATCTAAATGAAGCTCAAAATGATGACCCAAAAGAAAATGTCTCCACCTCACAAGTGTGTGCACCACTGCTGCAAGATCAAGATCATGAGTAGGGTAGTTAAGCTCTTGAGCCTTAAGTTTCCTAGACTCATATGCTATAACTCGACCCTCATGCATAAGGATTGCTCCTAATCCATCCAAGGAAGCATCTGTGCATACCATGAAATCAGCCGAGGGGTCTGGCACAACAAGAATAGGTGCACTAGTGAGTGCCCTTTTGAGATCCTGAAAGGCCCTCTCACACCTTTCTATCCATTTGAATTTATTTCCCTTTCACTGAAGGGATGTAATAGGATGTGAAACCCTAGAGAACCCCTCAATGAAATGTATGTAGTACCCTACTAGACCCATGAAACTCCTTACTTTTATCACACTAGTTAGCGTTGTCCAATCCATAATAGCTCTGATCTTCAATGGGTCAACTGAGATCCCATCACCGGATATAACATGCCCTAGATATCTAACCTCTAATCTAAAGAATGCACACTTTGACAGGCTGCCATACAACTGATTTTCTCTCAAACACTACAATACCTGTCTCAAGTGCTCCTCATGCTCCTTCTCATTCTGAGAATATATCAATATGTCATCGAGGAACACAATCACAAATTGGTCAAGGAAAGTGTGGAATACCCCATTCATGATACTCATGAATATAGCTAGAGCATTCGTAAGACTGAATGGGACCACGGTGAACTCATAGTGGCCATACCTGGTACGAAAAGTAGTCTTGTGGATATCGCTCTCTACAATCCTCAACTGATGGTACCTTGACTTCATATCTATCTTAGAAAATACTTTGGCACCTTGAAGCTGATCAAATAAGTCATAGATCTTGGGCAAGGGATATCGGTTCTTGATGGTCACTTTGTTCAACTACCTGTAATCCATACATAACCGAAGGGATCCATCCTTCTTCTTCATGAAGATGACTGGTGTGCCCCAAGGGGAGATGCTAGGATGAATGTAACCCTTCTCTAAGAGTTCCTCAAGCTACATCTTGAGCTCATTAAGATCATTTGTGGTCATCCTATATGGTGCTCTCAAAACTAGCTTAGCTCCTAGTACAAGATCTATGTGAAAATCAATCTCTCTGCTAGGTGGCATACCAGGTAGCTCGGAAGGAAACATGTCTGCAAATTCCTCGAGGATAGGATGATTATCTAGGGAAGGCTCATTCTCATTCTCTTCCTCTCTATCATTGATGGTGATGACAAATAACTGGAATCCCTTTGGCATGCTCCTCTTAAGTTGCATAGTGAAAATCATACGAAGTGATACGGGCCTCTGAATCCCTAAAATTACTATGGAGGTACCCTAATCGTCCACACATGATCTTTTTCTAGCAAAAATCCATCTTGGCTCTGTGGGCGTATAGCCAATCCATGCCAAGAATAATGCCATAAGATCCTAGGGGTGTGAGTCGAAGGTCTACTAAGCTGGTTGTACTCCCAATCTGAAGCTGGCAGCCCCTAACCACTGACTCAACAAACACTCTAGCTCCTGAAGCCAACTCCACTTCCCAAATAACACCTTGCCTAGATGCCACTAGCCCACAATGCTCCACAGCCAATGGAGATATAAAAGAATTAGTAGCTCTTGAATCAAATAAGATAGAAACACTTCTACCTTTTATCATACCTGCGACCTCTATGACTATGGCTTGATGCTCTACCTAGTGGTTGTCAACCGCTACGAAGACTCTATGGGACTTACCCATGTCCCCAACTGTAGGCTCTGAACCTACCATCCACTGACTGCCTACTGTCTGACCCTGTGGACACTCTCTCACCATGTGCCCCATGGCCCCACAAGTGAAACAATCCCCATGTGTCTGAAACTAAACACCCTACAACCTAGAGTATCCTTGTCCTCCTGACCTACTCGATCCATTGAAACCACCCCTGAAGGACTGCTGAGTCCATGCCAGAGGTGTGTATGGAACGTATGATTTCTGATCACACCTAGGACCTTGTGATTGTCATTTCTTACGCTTAAAGCCCTACTGACCTTGTGGAGGCCTTTGCCTCTGATTCTATTGTGGCTGCTGCGGAGGAGGGGGTTTAAAGGACCCCGATGAATGCCTGTGGTTACCCTTCCAGTGGGGTTTCTGAAACCCAAAAGACTGTGATATAGGGTTTTGATTCTGATGTCGATCCCATGTGTCCTACGATCTACCATGAATCTCCTCTGATATCAAGGCCTTCTCCATGGAAAGCCAAAGGCTTCGTAGAGCTACCATCCTAACTGGTCCTGCTATACCAACATTCAATCCTATGATAAACCGGTTGATGAGTAGCTTCTCATCCTTTAGATAGTCAATGTAGGGTAAGAGCTTGAAGAACTTTCTCTCATACTGGGACACAAAGAGACCCTTCTGTTGAAGGTCATGGAACTCATCAATCTCGCGCTGCCTATAGTGCTCTGATAGGTATCTGTCTCTGAATCTCTCCGTAAAGATGTCCCAAGTGATAGTGTCCCCAGCTAAATCATTCTTGTACTCCTTCTACCTCTACCATGTGGAAGCCATCCCTCTCAAAAGGTGAATGGCAATCCGTGCCTTCAAATTACTCTCATAGGGATGCAATCTGAAGCACCTCTCTAGACTCAAAATCCAAGCCTCAGCCTCTACCCCATCGGTGGATCCTGCAAAGGATGGTGGCTGAAGACGTAATATCTCCCTGATCTGATCCCATGATCACAGGGTGCTCTCTCAAAAATAACTGGTGCCATTATTGGAGGTGTCTTGGGTAGATGGACCGACTCGGGCTCATTCTTAGCTCAGGCCTCTATACGATTAGGAGGTGGACTCCTACTCAGCTCCCTAGCTATAGATCTATGACTCTCAAAATTCCAGTGCTCTGCCTGACGATCTACTGGTGGGAGTCTATCCTGAACTATTCCTATTAGGTTCTGAAGTGCAACCAAAATGTCTTAGTTGGGGTCAATTAGTTGTTCAGGAGGAGCTTCCTGATCCCCTTCTAGATCTGGCTCATCCCATACAACGTCCTCGCGTGCCATGCGAGCATGTCTACGACCCCTACCGCGCTTATGAGCTTGTCGCATAACTGGCGACATCCTTAATGATCAATAAAATAAAATAAAGTAAATAAATAAATAATTAACAATTCTTAATGAAAATAATATTAAAAGCAAAATGTAATTGAGAAAGGTTCCTAGTGTTGGAAACCTTGCTCTGATACCAAAATGTCATGCCCAAACTTTTGGGCAAAAATGGAACAACAGTTTTTTTTTTAAAACAACATAATTACACTAAACAATCTACATTTAAAATGGAATAAATAATTTTGTATTAACTAAAGGTTAACTCAAGATTAAATAGAAATGGTTTCCTAAAGTTGATTTAGTCAACTCCTTCATTATTGCGTCAATAATTAGAGTAGACTAATTATTCCTTAAAAAGGGTCGTCACAACTTAATTAATTAATTTAATTTAATTAATTAATTTCCCCTAACTAAAATTTCTCCAATAATAAATCAAGAGATATTAATTTTCTCAATAGTATTTAAATACTCAAGGACTAAATAAAATAATGTTATCTCATATTAAAATTAGATAATTGAACATACGTGCATACACTTTTAAATTTAACTAATAAAGATAACCAAATCAATTATAATATTTGGTTAATAAAATTCATTTATATTACAGTCAAATTTAAATCCCCTTAGATATTTAAATTCCAACTATTATATAATTGACCAACGATGACCTCATAGGTTAAAAATTTACATTTATACTCTTAAAAAATTCCATTAATAAAAAGAACCCAAAAGATTTTTATCCCAAATAACATAATTAATTAAATATATGAACTAGCATATATATGTGTGTGTGTGTGCACTTACACACATTTTCCTAACTAAAGTCTATATTAAGAACCAATTTTACCCTAGCCAATATTAAGGGTTAATTAATTCTACATATTAGCTATAGACAAATGGGGGGTGGGGGGGGGGAATTCTTTTTTAGATTTTAAAAAGAATTCCCCCTCATTTCATTTTATTATTATTTTATTACAAAGCCTATCTAGGGTTGATTTGTGCTTCTTTATACCTTAACCCTATTCTTTTTCCTTTATTTTCAAGCTAACCCTAACCCGAAATTAGGTTAGGGTTGCTTGTTCATCTCTTCATCTTTTGTGTGTGTGTGTGCAGATGATAGGGGTCAAACCAGGGCTACTCGCATGGGAGGTCAAAGTGTTCATGAAGGAGGCTGAAAGGACCGCATATAGGTGGAGGCGAGAGGTTAAAATGGAGATGGGAGGTGGTGCCAGCCGTTGTGGGTGGCCACCCACACTGGCGGCCGTGGGCGCTGCTTGTGGGTTGCAGCTGCAACCACCATGTGGGTCGCAGCCCACAAAGGGGCCTGAGCTGCCCTGTGGGCACATCCATAGGGAGCTCAGCTCTAGGGCAGGCTGCCAATAAACTTTTTATATATATATTTTTTAAGTTTCAAAAAAAACATTTAAAATGTTAATATATATATGTGTATATATTTTAACTGTGAGGGCAAACATAACTTTGGTATGAAACAAAATTTTAAAATCAGAGTATTTCATTTCCAAAATTATAATATTTTGAATATATATAGATGTACACACACACACACACAAATATATATATATATATATATATATATATATATATATATATATATCTATGTGTGTATGTATGTATGTATGTATGTATGTATATATGTGTATATATGTGTGTGTGTGTGTGTGTGTGTGTGTGTGTGTGTGTGTGTGTGTATTTATATGCATATATGTATATGTGTATTTTTTTTTTAAAAGAATACAACAGTTTAGGCTTTAGGCATAAACTTTATATTATGTCAATATATATTTATATATATATATAGTTGAGTATATATATATATATATATATATATATAGATATATATATATATATTTCTATGATTTAATCTATATTTCAATAGCTTTAACAGACTGATTTCAAATAAACAAAATAGAAGTAAATTTGTTTTCCAATCAATATCATATAGTTGACCTCTTTTTTTAAAATTGAAATATTAATGTCTAGATTTATTTAATTTCTACTATACATGTATTTTCAAATTAGGAATTTTATGACAGTAACAGAAATTATTAACAGTTGCAACTATCTTTATCTAATTTTTTTTTTATTGTCAATAGCAGGAAGACGAAAAGCAGATTAATATTAACTCTAAAATAACTATTTAATTGTTTTTTGTTTAACTATAGACAAAATAACTATTTCTTCTCTTTTAATAAAAACTGCACTACTAGCATTTAGATAATTTCATTTCTTTTTCTTGTAGAATAACATAAAAAGAAAAAATGAAGCAACTTTAAATCTACATATATTTTTTTCGTTTTCCCTTTTCAACATGCATTCAAATTTACTCATTTAATAAAAATAGCATGCAAATTTATTCCCATCTTTCTTAAGCAATAAACAAATATAATGAAATAACTCCAATCCTTGTTTTATTTAATTTCTTGAAATGAAACTAACAAATAATTTGTTTATTACATCACGATCCCTTTCACTAAAAATAGGGAGATTACAAAGTCAAGACTCTCATTTCTACTAAATGAGGGCTTACCAAATACATTTACTTTCTTTTTCTGCATTTAAATACAAATTAACAATAACAGGATCAACCATAGCTTTCCATCCAATCTTTTTCCAAGCAATCCTGCAACAAAAGCTTGTAGGTTGTGACCATGAAGGCTCACCTCCCAACCTAGGCTTACAAGAATCCACCCCTGAGCTAGGAGAACCAAGGCTAAATGGGTTACACTCAAGCATAAACACATAAGCAAGCAGAAAGCACAACACAACACTCCCAACCCAAGGATGAACAAAGTCACTTAGTGACTATAATTTGTGGGGTGAAGGTGAACCAAATACCTAGAGGAGAAATATTTAAGTAGAATAACATATTGCCTTTGCTAGGCTTCCAAGAAGAGTAACCACAAGTTCCAAACTTGTCCCAACAATTCTTTATGTCTCCCAAGGCATACAAGCCAAAAAACTCCCCTTATGAATCCCATAGCATAAACAAAACACTATGCAGCAAGGGTCCCATTACCCCTTGTAAATCACTCTCTTCCAAAGAGAGCCTCTACACTCATAGGCTGTCAAACAACCCTTCACCCCAAGGCCACTCTACCCTCCCAAGGGTGAGTTTGGCCTTGAAAACTCCCAAAACAAAACTCAAAAATCACAATAACAAAAGGAAAGAACACATAGGGAAGAACTCAACATCTTCCTAACAAACTAAGATATCAACAATGAAAACAACTATAACAAGCAATCTTTTTAAAAAATACAACAACATACATGAGATATAAAAACAACCAACCTTAAATCTACCAAAAGGATGACGAATCTTGTAGAAGAGCTACCCAAATCCACTATCTTTTCCCCTCAAGACTTAGACAAAAATCTTCCAAAAACTTACAAAAACTACTCAAGAATCTTGTTGGAATTTTTGATGATGATGTTGTGATTGTCATTGATGGACACATACTTGCTTTGAGATCACTTTTTGTATGTATGAGTTATGCTCAACCGGTATTTGTTCCAATCGGTATTATGTATTATAGTCTTTAGACTATCGGTGTTTTGCAGAAAGTGTTTACCGATCTCAAGCGGTATGAAGACCCAAGCAGTATGAAGACCTCAATCGGTTCGAGGATCCCAAAGTGGTATGAAGGAACAAAGTGGTTGTTATCATTTTTTCCCAGTCTTCATTTTGACAAACCAGTAATTGGTAAAATGTGTGAACCAGTAATCGGTTAAATGTATGAACTGGTATTACTCTGTGATGAGTTACCAACCGATATTTTTGTGATGAGTTATCATCCACCGACACTTTGGCAGTGATTTTGTGTCATGTTACCAAATGTGTCCAGATGCACTGAACCTAGGAGCTTGCAATGCAATCCTATTGGACCGACATGAAATCAGATTCCTCTATAAGGACATCATGTCTAGGGTTTTAGTTGTTGTTAGGGTTTAAGGTGATTGATGAGGTTTATGTATGTGCAATCACAGAAGAAGATTAGGTCTGTGTGAAGAAACAGATTGTGCAGATATTGAAGACTAAAGTAATGCTAAAATGCATTAACAATGAGCTATCAAGGATCTAACCAAGCATACTGTGCTAGTATTTAGATCACTCACTTGTTGATTACTCACATCTTCAACAAGTCTGAAACCCTTAACTGGGTAGGCCTGGCAAAGCCTTTGTAAATCCTCTAACAAGGTGATTCACAATTGTGGATCTGAAATCCTCTCACAAGGTAGTCTTTAATCGGACTTATCTCCTAACAGAGATTGAGATTCTTAACAGGATCTGTTCTGGTGAAGAACATTGTATGACCTTAACCGGTCTGGTTACTATTCTGCAGATAGTTACTTGTGAGTTTCATCTCACTGTGGTTTTTCCCATTTGGGTTTCCATGTCAAAATCTCGTGTTATGGTGATTGTGCTCCTATGGGTGAATGCCTTATTTGTTGTTTGGTTTGCATTTGTTTTAACCGGTTTGTTAGTAAATCTGTTATACTAGTTTACTGCTAAAGTGTTTAAGTGTTTGAGTTCAGTATTAATTAAACAATTTCCAAATTAAACACACAACCAAGCATAACATTTAAAAATTAAAACACATTTACAAACGAGGTGTTGTCTCTCTAAATAGACAACCCTTGGCTTCACAAACGCACATAGGTCTAGGCTTGATTCTCTGAATAGTTTCCATGGTCACATGGAATAATTTTCATGCACATCTCACTTTGCACATTAGTAATTTCCAAAAATCACATATAATATTATCATATGAAAAGAATACAATTCAGACATTGCATACAATTTGAATTATAATAGTCAAGTTTTCAATTATCTAATAACATCCACATAAAATAATCTACTAAATGGCATCATCATAATCATCATGAAATTAAATCGTTTATAGAGAATGCATCCATAATTTTCTAGCATCAAAACAAAGTACTGCAAATCAAAGTAAATGACATAATCATATCAATGTTATCCAAACACTGGATCATATAAAATCTATGTCCATAATGCACCAAAATATAGTATCAATAGTAGGTCTAACATGAATATAACTGAAATGCTATGATAGCTCAAGGTAGGGCCTCACAAAAGGGCAATGAAAGGTAATCACAAGAGAAACTAAGCTCATTGTAATAAAAAGAAAATATTGACAAATGCATAGATCAAAAAAATCTTCTTCATTCCATTAATGCTAAAATGTGGGCTCACAGACTCAACACTTCTGAAAAATAAAACTATGCAATCTAGAAAACAACGCTTCCCCCTTTTTTCTACAACAGCAAGAGAAAAAAAAGAAGCACTGCTCTTTTCTTTCATTACATATATATAGCCTCTTTTTTAAAGAGACTTTCAGTTATCAATAACAGATTCTTGAAAAGTCTATTAATTAATCTTTTCTTTTATCTTCTTCTCGACAACTCTTCTTTTTTTTAGGTTCAAATCTTTTATCCTCCATTCATTTCTAAGAAATATTTGTAGAAAATTTAAATTAAACACATATAATTATGTGTTGACAGGTGGACATATTTTTTATATCTCCAGGATAAATTATTATTTGGATCTCCATTTCAAAAGAGTCCCCACCGTGAGCTTCTCATAATAATATTTTTCTCAGAATTTTTTATAGACCCGTACTCAAAGATCAATAAATTTTGAACACAATAATATTTTGCCAATCACTTCAGTGAGGATTTAGAAAACTAGGTTTTATAAAACATATCACAAATTCAGTGCGATCCAACAGTTTACTTAATAGTTATTCCCCCCACATAGAGACTGATTTTTCTGTCTAAAAATAAAGACTCAAAAAATTCATGGTTACAGGTTGCATTGAAAACTACAAACAATATACATGCCAATGTTATTGGATTATTGAACTCGCTGAATTTTGAACTCACACACTCTGAACCTACATCTTTTTAATCTGATGAATCTCTAAACTCTAAATTCAAACCTCTGAAATTGAACCTATGAACTTTGAACCTTCAACCTTGAACCTATGGGGCTCAATCAGAAGGTTCAAAATTACAGACTTTGCCCACCATATGCTTCATTATTCACTTTGTCTTCACATTTAGCTGCACGTTGAGCCTTTCAACCTTGAACCAAAGAAGGTTCAAAGTTCAAGTTCAATGACCAAAAATTACAAAGACCTTACACTCATAAAAACTAAAGCTCTGATACAACCCACTCCGGTTAAACTCAAACTTTAAACTTTACAGAGGTTCAACCGACAGGTTCAGTTCAAGCAAAACTTCAGTAAGACAAAAACCAAGAATTACACAAGCCTTAACTAAATGAACACTCCTTATTTTGAGGATGCAACAGACATAATGCAAGCAAAAATATGGAGGGTAACACCACTGAGCCTATAATAGGTCACCATAAGCTAAATGAAACACCAGGAACAAATGGAACACGAACATGATAACCATCAACATTAGGAAAACCTTCTAGAATCTGCACCAACACCACTTATCAGATTCATCAAAAGATCTTCAACAAAGCTCTACCGGTAAAACCCTTACTAGTAACCAAAAGGCTTACTAGAACAAGTGATAGCTTCCAGATCATGAAATCCTGAACCAACTGAATGTGACACACATCAAGAACACATGAATAATGAATCCAAAACAATTCCATAGACCAAAGCATATTGGAGCATATCGGATCATCATGATTTTATCAACCAAAAACCAATCATCCTACTGGGACCAACCAGATACCGATAAATAGCTAAAGCAACTAGTGTTGACATCAATGACAAACATCATTGCAACACTTAATCAATTCCTCCAAATTTCCAACAATCTCCCCCTTTGGCATTGATGGCAACACTAGATGTGAAAAACATCCAAGTGCCAATAAATGCCAAACAAGTCTCCCCGAATGGAAGACAACCAAAAATCTCACCAAGATGATATGACAAAGAGGTTTTGAACCAAATATCTCTATACCAATTAACCATCCATAGACCCGAACCAAACTCCCCCTGAAATTATGTTCCTTCTTCTTGTTCCAATAATCTCCCCCTTAGACTGATATCTCTATTAAGCTTTGTTTTTCACATAAGTATCTCTCCCCCTAATGTATATAACTCCTTAAGTTTTTGACATGAATATCTCTCCCCCTTTGACATCAATGCCAAAAATTTGACATAAACATCAAAGAAAAATCATAAATCCTCTGAACCATACAACTGACTACTCCCTCTAAGTAGTAGCACCAACACATCAATCCAAAATGAATGATAGCTCTGATAATGCATACCAGACTGATGCCAATCAACACCACTCAGGTCTCTACCGGAGGGGCAGAAAACCCCAATCTATCTCTCAAATTCTCAAATGATTCCTCAAACCAATTTGACTTCATTTGCTTCTACCTACTCCTTCATAAAATTATACTTGATAGAAATACTGGATTCTTTGATATGTCAATGCAGCAAAGTTATTCCAATGAATAACTATTGGTACATTACAATCTAGCTTTATATCCTTCAACATACTCAGCTTCAGTAGTAGATAAAGAAGTACATGACTTCTTCTTGCCGATCCATGAAACATATGTCTTTCCAAGAAAGAAAGCTTCACCGGATGAGCCTATCCGATTACCTATATCTCTAGCCCAATCCACATCTAAACATGCTCAAAGTTTAAAGTCATCATAAAAAAAAAACCATACCAAAAACTCCTTGAAAATATCTGAAAAATCCTAGCTACCCAAGCAAGGATTCTACATAATCAATTCCTTCCTTCTAAGAATATCCATTGCAAAACAATCAAGCCTAGCTCCAATAACATCCAAGTCCATGTGTTGTCCTTTTCTAACTGATCCAATTCCTCTTTCATGGCTTTCATTGAACATTCATCCTTACAAGCTTCAATAACTGATATTGGTACAATTAAAGAAATTAAGCATACCTCATCAGCTACCAACCTTCTTCTTGTCCAATTATCTGATCTTCTAAATGATTTAACCTTACATACCTAGGAGTCTTTCTGACTTTCTGTTCCTCTTCCCTGATCTTTAGTTACTGTTGAATTTTCTAATACTGCTGGGGTAACTGGTTCTACATTCTATTCCAGTAAAGGTGTTACCGGTTCAGTTATGAACATTTCCACTGCCAGTTCTCACTTTGATTTGACCTCTATTCTGCTCATCCACCTTGACATATGTGCTCTCCACAATTATCGATAAACCAAACTAGATTCAAGATCCAACAAATCTTTTCTAGTTAACCTTCAAACTGTCTTCCAAAGATCTGAAATAGGCTTTTAGACCACTACCAAGGGCAATGCAAGATTTGTCATCAATTTTTCTCCCCCTAAGGCAAATGCCTTAGTTACCAGACAAGTTTCCTACCAGTGTAGGAACATTCTATTCTATTAGTTGAGTAACCGGGGTATATCCTTCATCCAAATAAACATCTGGGGCAATTGATTTTATCAGTTGAGCCTCAGAATTCATAACCCACTTCTTCTCATTCTCCTTCCAAATTTTATCAACCTTATGCTTTCCCTTCTCATTAGATTTATTGCTTTCTGCTGGTAGGTTCTTGCTTCTACAAAATTTAGCAATATGTCCTACTTTGTTGCATGCATAACAAGTGATATTGTTCTTCTGAATTTCTTTACTGTAACCTTGACCATTCCTTGACCTGCATTGATTAGCCATATGTCCAAGCTTTCCACATGCATGAAATTTCACATTAATTCTACAATCTTTTGTCGCATGACCATACTTCTTACAATTTGAACATTGACCAGGAACTGAATTATTATTCTGATTTGCTCTATTTCTACAATGTCTTGCCATATGACCAATTTATTGTAAACAAAACATCTACCATTAAATTTATGTGCATTGGGTTGCCTTTCCAGTAACTTCCGATCCTATTTGACCTTCTGATCGGGTGTGTTATTCTGATTTGTAGTACCAGAGCTTTCTCCATGCTCAAATCCAAGACCTCTAGTGTCTCAAGTGTCCCTTTGATCCTTCAATAATTTATCAGGATTAGCATAATTAACCTTGAACTTATCTTTGTATTCATTTGCAGCAATTGGATCATCTCTTAGGATTGTTACCATTCTTTCCAATTCTTGGTCAATGTTCTATGATTACACCAATTCAGTTCTTAACACATCATTCTCATACGCCAACCTAATGCATTCCTCAAATCTATCTTTCAGAGATATAACAAGATTTTCTTCATTCAAGTCTTGCAGTCTTCAATCTCCTTGGACATACTCATAGTTGGGGCTTGCATTTCATTCTTCATGACAATATTCTCCCAACTCAGCTTCTGACATTGTTCCTTAAGGGTATCCTTCTCTTTATCATTCTAATTTTGTAAAAGTTCCTTCCTTTTAGCTTGGGCAGATGATAACCTATCCTGTAGAGTAAAAATGAATTCCTTCGAAGATCTTAACTCATCTTGTAACTTCATGTTCCTCAATCTTTTAGCATCATAGTCTTCAAGTACTACTTGAATTTCCTTCCTTAAAATTATCTCCATAGATTCTAGATACAGGATCTTCCTTAAGCTGTTAGTCTTACTCTGAGGCACCATTCTCTAATACCAATTATTGGGATCCAAGAACACAGAGAGGGGGGTGAATCAATGTTCTATCGGAATGGAGAATTTTAACCTTATTAATACAACAACTCAACAATTGGTAAACATAAAAACATATAACAATAAGAAACAATGCAACCACAAAGATGAACACCATAACACCACAAATTTATAAGTGGAAAACCTCAAAGAGGAAAAACCACAGTGGGATTGGAGACCCACAATATCTATCCACTGATCAGATGAATAAATATTACAATAAGGGGTCTGCACATGTAGGAAGGCCAACAACCTAGAGCACACTCCTCATCACAAAAGGAGTCTCACTAACTATAGAAAACATCAAATAACAATCCGGAATGAAGATTGAACTGCAAGTATAGCATCTCCCATGCCTGAGTATAGTTCCAGTTAAGCTCAATACCGGAGGCCTTAAACCTCTTCCACAAACCCAATTCGATCACCTATGATCGACCAAAATCTTTGCTTATGATTACAATATTGTTCGCATATAGATAATCCCATAACCCATACCATACATAATCCCATTGATCTATAAAGAGATCTTACATCATATTTATACCAGCCCGAGACCTAAATAATTAGGTTAGCCATCTAAAAGATAATCTAATGATCAACCAATTCGGCCTAAGACCGAAACAACATAATCCAATCAATGAATCCAACCGGTAATGCATCAACCCACACGTTACATAAACTAGTCCATAACCTAGCAGAATAACCACCAGACCTATAATAGGTCACCATAAGCCTAATGAAACATCATGAACAACTGGAACATGAACATGATAACCATCAGCATCAGGATAACCTTCTAGAAGCTGCGCCAACACCACTTATCAGATTCATCAAAAGATATTCAACAAAGCTCTGCTGGTTAAACCCTTACGGGTAACCAAAAGGCTTACTAGAACAAGTGATAGTTTAAGGATCATCAAATCCTGAACCAATTGAATGTGATACACATCAGGAACACATGAATAACCAATCCAAACCAATTCCACAGACCAAAGTAGACTAGAGCATATCAGTTCAACATGATCTTATCAACCAGAAACCAATCATCTTACCGGGAGCAACCAAATACTGGTAAATAGCCAAAGCAACTAGTGTTGACATCAATGACAAACATCATTGCAACACATAATCAATTCCTCCAAATTGCCAACAAGAGGAAAATTGTGCTCTATCCTTCTATCAAATTTTCTTTGATTTCTTTTACCAAAGCATGTGACTTGGATGACTTGAGAATACCCATTGTGATTAAGTTTTCTTGTTCAAGCATCAATATTTTATGAATGAATCAAATGATGGTGCAGTGTAGGTACTACCCATAGTCAACTGATGGGTTTAGAAACTAGTAACAAAAGATGCAAATTTGAAAGAAATATTTCCCAACAAATTGAAGAACAACTATGCACCCTTATTTTCAATGCCACAATCTTTGAGTTGTTCTCTCAACTCATTTTCTCTAGTGATGCAGTCTTGGATTGTATCAAAATTCTTAGGATCCAAACTTAGCATATCACTTTCAAGTGTGTATCCTCTAATCTCATCAACTTCACCATTGAATTGACCAAGTTTATCCCAAGATTCCTTGATTGTCTTCCACTTTTTTAATATGAAGTATAAGATAATATGATATATACTTTCTCAAAGAGCCATAGAAATTTTGATGAGCCATTCTATTTTTACATTGGGATTAGCTCTAGGATTTGAGGGCTCTCAAATTTTTCCATCAACATAATTATTTAATCCTTTTTATATTAGTTAACTCCATATATTTACTTTCCATGTTGCATAATTATGTGGAGTTTAAAGTGGAAATTTAGGAGAACTCATAACTGAAAATCCAAAGAACATAAGAGAGAGAGAGAGAGAGGAAGATACAAGCACACAATACACACATGTAATTCACTCAATCAACAACCCCCACCCCTCACCCCTAAAGCAAGTGATTGGGAACTTTATACTTACTGAGGTTACAATGGCGACTTGCAAAACAAAGGAAAAGTGTAATTCTAATTTTTAGTGATTACAATTTCCACAATTGGGTTATATTAGTCTCAAATCAATATGCAAGAGACCAAATTGTGATCCATGCATCACGTTTTCCAAAAATAAGGCAAATAAGGCCATGTGTTGAAAGTGATTTTTTTTATTTTATTTTTTATCATAGTGACTACAAATTGATATAAGCACTTTGAAATATAGGAGAAAATATGGTAAAAAAAATTACACCTAAAAAGGAGTCCATGTGAATCCAAATGAGGTCCCAAAAGTTGGAAAAATAGGGATTTTGCAATTTTCTAAAAAAATTGAGTGTGAAAATAAAAAAACCTACATCACCATGAAAACCATGAAATTCTACCCCAAATAAAAAAAAATTCTCCAAAAAGGAGTTTGGATGACTGAGATATCACTATTTGAAAATTGTTTGTGTAATTATGATGCCTATATTACCGTCACACCTCCAAACTTCAAATGCTTGTATATTTGGCCTCCAAAGTCCGATTTCGATGAAACAAAAGGTAACATTGAATTTATTAACCTTTATAAATCCAATGGTGACCTATGAATTGACCTATCAAGCTCTAATTTTTACCTACAATACAAAGCCAAAAAAACAAAAAACCCAAAAAATGCGCTAGAGAATATCTCAAAAGACCAACCAATGACACCATAAAAGATTTGATACGATGTAAAATTTGGCTATGAAAGTATCCAATCAAGATATAAAGCCCTAATGGAAAGCACAAGATCAAGAGAGAAATAATATGATAAGAATAAACTGTATTCCTACCAATGATGGAAATACAATAGATCTAACTAGAATCAATGGAATGAATTGGATTAATATTACATAGGATATCTATTGGTTAAATAGGCCAATGGGAGAACATACGGGTGCATTATATTATGAAAATGGTGGTAATCTTATGACATGAGAGAAAAAGTGATCTTGATTTCATGCTTATAGTTTTGGCATGATACAATTATTTGGTATGTTCATATGCAACATGCTATCTCCTAGGAGGGAATGGTTAGATCTTGGTTCTACTATTCGATCTTTGACAAGGATCTTAGTTGGATATCTTGGTATTGAGTACATGATTGTTTTCTTTATTACTTCATGGTGGTGTTACATTTGAAATTTGGCATGGATTGATTAGTTACAGGTTCTCATGGATACTTAAAGACATAGGCAAGGCTTGGAGTTATCTTATGATTAGAGACATGTTGAGATGGATGCTCTTGATGAGATTTCAACAAGAAAGTTCAAGGAGCCTACACCTTGGTTGGATGTGATTCCAACATGGACCTATGAGAAGTTTTATCTTAGACGAGTCATAGTTGTAAAGCGTGCTAGAATTCATCTTAAAGCTATCAATTAGAAACACCAGGGAAATCACGAATCCCTGTCTAATTAACAAACCTAACAAACTAGACAATGAAATAATGCAATCATCAAGCAAAACAGGAATTAAGAATGAAATCAATTCAAATAAAACTCCCTATTCCCAAGATGTGCATATTGCTTCCATTGCTCTTCTTCTCTTCGTGGTATGATGGCTCTCAGATATTGCGCTGGTAACCTGCAAGTGGCACAAAGATTCGAAGTTCGTGATTGTTGAAAGTGGAGAATGGATGCTCAATTTATAGAAAATTGGAGAAGATTGATTGAAAGGTGGAATAGAATGATCAAGAGGTGTAAACTCATGTGAGCCCAAATGCAATTTGATAGTTGAATTGTTGATTGTAGGAGTGGAACTCAATAGATTGAATAGATTAAAGGAGTCAACTGATTGATGAAAGAGTTAACTGAAGGAAGAAAAAGAATGATTGGAGGAAATAAAGAAGATGACATAGAGAGCTAAATTTAGAAAAAGCTAACTGAAAGATGGAAATAGAAGTTGAAGAGATAAATGATTTAATTAATTAATTGATTGAATTAATTAATTTAGCATGTGCTTGCATTTAGATTTAGATTATTAATTTAATCTTTGCATGAGATTTTAATTCAAATAATTGAATTTATTTAATTCAATTTAGCATTTGAATATATTTAGAACTTGACTTTGATTTTCAATTTGGTTTTTGAAATCATGCACATGTATTTAAATTTGGAAGAAATTAGAAGAATATGAAATTAAATGAAGTTAGAATTTGGGGATTTGGAAATGGAAGAATTAATTAGCTAATTAAATAATTTAAAGAAACTATTTAATTATTTAGAAATGGAATTTAATTAAATAATAAAGATTATTTAAATTAAAGGATTAAATCACAATTAATTAAATAATAAATATTTAATTAATATTTAGAAGAGGGTTGAATGATTAGTTGATTAGAGATAGAAATTGAATAATTAGTAATTTATTTAAATAATAAAGATTATTTAAATTGGGGAATTAAACATAATTAACTTAATAAATGTTTAATTAACATTAAAAAATGATTAAAATGATTAAATGATGATAGAACAAGAAAATAGAATAATTAATAAGATGATGAGGAAATATGAAATTAGAAGAATTTAGAAGAATAAGTTTAATTGACTTAATTAAATAATAAAGATTATTTAATCAATTAGAGGAACAATTAGTACATGATCAATGAGACATTTTTAGGTGTCTACAATAGTGACTTGGATGTCTTAGAGGAGCATTCACATATCCCACTCATGGTCTACTTGATGGTTTATCACTTGAGAGGTATTGTCCATTTTTACTTTTAGGCACATTATGATTTATACATTTTCTTCTCATGCATATGGATGTTGACCTACAAATGTTTGGTTTTGGATGGTTCATTTGAGGAGTGTGTATGGCAAGTTTATCTCCTTATGCATTATGAGTCACAATCATTGATGTTGAGTTTAGGAGACGATATTGGGTTTATTCTATTGGATAAAGAATGTATAATTGGTTTGATATTCTTGATTAGAGAGACTTACATCCATGTTGATTATATGATATGTGTTTATTTGATTTGTATGAGATTGAATGGATAGATTTTGTTTATTCTATCTTCTTTGGGGTTTTATGGAGTATATCATACTTGACACAATTAACATTTAGAATTGTATGTAGAAGGACATGCTATAGGTTTTGATTTACAATTTCTATCTTTGGTATTGGTTATCTTCTTGGATGTTTGATTTCATATTACATTGGATTTGAGATTGGTTGGAGATATGGTGATAATTAGTTTTTGGTAATGTGTTGTCATGGGGGAGATGACATGGAGGTTCCTTTATCTATTTCGTTTCTTGGTTGTGGAGAACATGGGAAAGAATTGGAGACTTGTGAGATTTGTACTTGCAGGTTATTGTTTTACAAGTTATGCATATTGATATGGATGTTCCTTGATACTAAATGGTTATGATTATAGTTTATATATGATGCTATTAGTGTATCTTTGGATGTCTCAATAATTTTCAAATTTTCTTGGTCAAGCATCAACATTTCTATGAATGAATCAAATGATGGTGTAGTGTAGCCACTACCCATATTCAACTGATGGGTTCAGAAACAAGAAACAAAAGCTAGAATTCCAAAGGAATCTTTCCCAACAAGTTGAAGACCAATTGTGCATCCTTTTTTTCAATACCATAATCTTTGAGTTGTGCTCTCAACTCATTTTCCCTAGTGACATAGTCTTGAATTGTATCAAAAATATTAGGATCCAAACCTAGGAGACCATTTTCAAGTGTGTATCCTATACTATCATCAACTTGATCATACAAGTGATCAAGTTTATCCCAAGCTTCCTTGATTGCCTTACACTTTTCAATATGAAATATAAGATCCAATGATATATACTTTCTCAATTTTCTAAGAGCCATATAAAATTTAATGAGAAATTCTATTTTTAGATTAGGAACTACTTTAGGATTTGAGGGTTTTGAAATTTTTTCATCAACATAATTATTTAATCCTTTTTGTATTAGTTTACTCCATGCATTTACTTTCACTGTTACATAAGTATGTGGAATAAAAAAATTGAAAATTTAGGAGAACCCATAACTGAAAAATAAAAAGAGAGAGAGAGAGAGATAGAGAGAGAGAGAATTCACTCAATAAAAGAACCCCCCCAAAGAAAGTGATTTGGTACTTTATACTTAGTGTGATTATAATGGCCACTTGCAAAATAAAAGAAAAGTGGACTTCTAATTTTTAGTGATTACAATTGCCATAATTAGACTATATTAGACTTAAATCAATATGTAAAAGACCAAACTATGATCCATGCATCACATTTTCCAAAAATAAGCCGAATAAGGCCATGTGTTGAAAGTGAAATTTCTTATCACAGTGACAAAAAACTAATAGAAACACTATGTGTGTCCTAAATTGTACTCCCTTGCAATTTTGTCCTCACTTGGGCTCTCACCTTGGTGTTCATCCCCTAAGGCCTGATTGAAGCCCTACATCTACTCACACTATGCCTTTGCACCCAAATTTTCATGTTCTACACTTCCCCAAAATCCTGGGCCTCTGATGTCAAGGACCAGGGCGCCAATGCCCCAGTCCTCTTCAAAAGGGCCCATTTTGGGGCCTCTCAATGGTAACATTATTTGAGCAGGAACCTAGATCCTGTTTCATCTCATGTCAAAAAATGAATTTATTTTTTGACAAGAATGTATAAATGGAGGTTTGGCCCTCTCATTTTGATATACATTTGATCTTTCAATCAAGCATTCATAATTCAAATTCAAGTGATTAAGTAATCAGTCTTCTTTCAAGCATTGGAGCATAATTAAAGTCAAGATTCAAGCATTGGAGATGACATTCATGTTCTATGTTTTATGAAGACTATCTACATGAAACCCCAATTCCTTGTGGAGACAATCAAGACTTCATAAAGAGGTATAACATTAGTGTTTCAGACATTTTCAGCATTTCCCTCAAAAGGAAAACATTTCCATTATAGTAATTCATTTACATTTCAATTTATTTCATGGTTAATTCCAAAAGTAGGGTTTGCCCTAAGGAAAACCCCTATTCCCGACCATTTTCTCTTCTCTACTATGTACAAGAATAGGTATAGAGCTGTAATTTTTTAGGATCGACATTATTCATAGAGATGAATAGGTTCCCTTTTGGATGGTGAAAAGTTTAGAGGACCAGAGTGACATGCATTTCGGTCCCTTCAATTTAGGGTGACCTTTTGGGAACAAATCCAAACACTGAAATATTGCTCAGATCCAAGTTTGTGGCTTTGTTTGACGAATTTAGCTCATTGTTTATGCACAATTGCTTCAACTTACATACATTTAACCTAATTTCAACATTATTAATCAAATCAAGTTAATTTAAAGGGAAATAAGAGGCACATCTAAAACCCCTAGAATTTGATCAAAATCTTGGTCTTCTAGGCTTAGATCTATCAAATTCCTTTTTACATGTAATGGTGAAAATCCTAATTTCTCATCCATTACATAAAAGTATGCACTTTAAAAAAAATTGCACCTAAAAAGGAGTCCATATGAACCTAAACAAGGTCCCAAAAGTTGCAAGAATAGGGATTTTCAATTTTCTAAAAATTACATGTACTAAAATTGGAAAACACTTGCACCACTATGAAGAGAACAAAATTCTACCCCAAATTAAAAAATGACTCAAAAAAAGGAGTTTGGATCACTAAGACATAGTTGTTTTAAAATTGCCTACGTAATTTTGACACCTATATCATCATCATACCTCCAAACTTCAAATGTTTGTAGATTTGACATCCAGAGTTGAATTTGGATGAAAAAATGAAACCTTGACTTTCTCAACCCTTGTAAATATAATGGTGACCTCTGATTTGACCTAGCATGATTTAATTTTTAACTTTAATACAAAGACACAAAAAATAAACCCCAAAAATTGCACCAAATATTATCTCGAAAGAGTAACCAATGACACTCTAAAAGTTCTGATATCATGTAAGATTTTTCTATAAAGATAGCCACCCAAGGTCTAGAGGCCTAATGAAAATTACAAGAATAAAAGAGAAATAATATGACAAGAATAAATTGTATTCCTATTAATGATGCAAGTACAATAGATCCAACTAGAATAATTGAAATGAATTGGATTAATAGTACATAGGAGGTCCCTTGGTTAAATAGGCCAAGGTGAGAACATAGAAGTGTTGTCCCGGGGATTTGCACCCAATGCAAGCTTAAATTTCCTGTGATCCCGTGACACATTAGACTACTCTCAGGCTATGGGTATCCCATTATAAGAGAAGACCTCCATATTGTAGGCCAACTTCCTATTTGATCACCTAAAAAGCTTAATTGAATTTCTGAGAAAAGGGAAGAAGGATATGTATAAAATGAAACTATAGCTAAAAAGGTGATCCACCAATGATAAAAAGACCTGCAAACTGCTTACAAATCCACAAGATAACCAACTAATGAAATTGCTTAAACTCACAACTCAAACATACATGTTTGTATAAACGATTCTCTTGAAAGGCTAGCTTACTGATGTTCACAAAAAGGAGAATAATAATGTTCTCACAATATTGATGCAACAAAATCACATACACAATCAGAGACCTGCACTATAACATGCACCTTAGCCTTAAGCATCTGAAGAAACTAAGATAAAATGAAGGATTCTACAAAAGAATCACATAATTTTAATCAAAATGCTTACAATCATAACAGTTAGACCAAAGTATTTAAGGAGGAACTCAACTTCTTTATTGAAAACAAAGAACTTTCTGCATTACAAATCTATAAAAACTCGTAAGAAATGAGTTACAGGAGCCTGGATATCTACTGCTACACAAGTATAAGAAACTCCAGAACTTTAGAACTCTAGAACTTCAGAACTCTAGAACTCCGGAACTCTAGAACTCTAGAACTAGAGAAAAAGAGTGACAAACAATCACTTATACAAACATGCTTTCCAAAATTTTGGCTCTAAAAAATGAGGAGTTGTCAACTCTCCACTAAATCAGGGACCTAACTGAAAGATAGCTCACTCCAAGCTGCAAAAAGAGTTGGCAAAATGAAAACAACTTCCCTGGGCGGATTCAACTAAAAATCCCTCAAAATCAGGGGTCAAACTAAAAGTAACAAGGAGTCACAGCCCTAAAAAACCTCCTTGATTGAAAGACCAACTCCATGACTCTCTAACTGAAGCTAAAGTGCCTATTAGGTGGCCAATCACCTATTTTAACTCCCACATGTTTAGACAAATCACCTAAGTGACTCTTATATGCAAGCTGGAACTCCGATGATAACTAACTCTTTTTGCATTTTCAAACATACAAAATCTATTACTCAGAGTGATTTATGAATATCACTTTAAATAAAGATTTACAAGGTTAAATGCAAAAATACAAAAAGAGTTTATAAAAGCCATACAAAGCTTAAGTTGACTTATTTCTATATAAGTGTTTACAAACACTTAAAAGAAATTTAAAAAGAAAAGAAAACACAGCCTATAATAAAGCTTTTCCTTTTATGAAAATAAAAGCTAAAAAGCCCTTATTCCATATCGAGCTCCATATTAGGGTGGAAACCCTAACTCAAGAAAAGGTAAAAAAATGAATTCATTTCATCTTTCTTCATTTTTGCCTCTACTCGACTGCTTGGAGATCTACCGCCATGAGACTTAGGGTTTGAACTCAAGGGCTTACACTCCATCTATTGTTGTTCTTGATGATTTGATGAAGATTCATTGTAGGGACTGCGTGGTAAGCTCATTATTCTCCTCAAATCTGCTCTTTTTGTTCCTTGGTGACTTTGTAGAGGCATTGTGATCTCTGCTATTATTTGACTGGGATTAGTATGTTGCTCATGGTATGTGATCCTCATCACTGTCATGGGATTGCAATCATTTTCCTAGCATTGGCTCCTCTTTGGAGGAACATGGACTTATCTCATTTTGTCTTAGGGAACTATCCTTTTTGCTCTTTTTCATACACCATCTTTCATAGCTAATACATGCTCAATTTTGGGCCTTTCCTTTATACTACTATGTTTGTTGATGATTTCTATCACTGTTCTTTATCTTGTTGTTCAAGAATGAATCCTTGGTTATGATTTATTTTGTCTTTGCACCCTTTCGGATTGGTGAAGGGTTATTGAAAATAGTAAACTAAGTTTTCACAATATTTTTGGGGTTGTTTTGTCGCTTCATCTTCTAATTTCGGTGAAACTATTAGCCAATTTGGCATCTGGGTTTTTGAGAAACAATGAAAATACGTGACTACACTTTAGCTGAGATTACCGATTTTATGATTGATTTTAGGTCTGCTATCATATGCTTAGCAGCATGTTGGGCTCAACCCTTGTGAGAGCTACATTTTACCCCACATGCTACTTTTCCTATATCTGCACATGAAGCAAACAAGCTAGATAAAAAATAATGTATGTCTGATTTCTTGCTGATTTGATCTGATTTCTATTTCCTGAGCCTAATGAGACACTAGTTGTTCTGATGTACATGAATTTTCATTTCTCTAACACATTTTCTCAAATGCAGGTACCCAAGGGTAGTGAGGAGGCAACACACCAGATGCAAGCTAGGCAACCAAGGGCCAATCGGAGAGGACTCATCATTCAAGCAATGATGAGTCACCCTTCTTTTTGTGCATTTACATTTATCTCTTTTTGGCATTTGCAAACATATAGTATGTTTCTTATTTGCACCATATCAGTTAGTCTCACGACTTGTGTGAGACATTGTACATCCATCTATAAAAGATTAAAATGTACCTCTTTGTATGTTAAAACACTATAGCTCTACCTGATTGAGCTTGTAGCGAAAATAGGTAACAAGAAGTGCATAAGATTATGGCAAGTGTCATAATATTATTACATGAGAAAAAAAATGATAACCTATCATTGCACCTAATTTTTAAAAGTGATAGTGTGATAAAACCACTAAAGGTGGATTGCCCACCTAAAGTGGAAAAATGAAACCATGAAAGGTGGATGTGATAATGTGATAAAAGCATTAAAGGTATAGAAACCACATAAAGTGGAAATGATAACATGATAATACCACCTAAAATGGAGATTCTCTTAGAAGCTCCTATGTGGTCCCTAAGTGAGCTTAAGTGACATGTAATTAGAACCTAGGTGAAGAATAATCAATGTACATGTCCTTAATTACACCAACATTCCCTTCTTCTCTAACATTTTTTTCATTTAATTAGCTAGTTGCACAATTTTGGGTGGCTTTCTTGTTGTGTACTTATAACTAATTTAGGGAAAAAATGGGTGAATTGTGTGACTCGCTACTAGAATGCATTTTTATCCTTTTGGTACAACTCTTAAAATAATTCTTGCCTTGTTTGATGTGTTGGAAGGTATTAAACATTAAATAAAAAATGATTTTGATTAGTGTTCAAAAACAATATAACAATTAGAGGGAAAATAGTCTTTAATGATCTAATAGACATGGGAACAATTATGATATTGACCTAAAAAATGACAACAAAAAATAATGTATAACATGGTTTTACTATTTCCCATTCATCTAGTTGCATGGTGTTTTTCTTTTACCCTCATGAGCTTAGGTGGACATGTGTATTGACATGATAAGGGAGTGGATAGAAAAAAAGACACTAAGTAGGATTGACCCATCCACAACTACAAATAGTGTATATATATGGCTAGCTTGTGAAATTTTCAATATGAGCATAGAAATTAAGTTGAATACATATGTGAAATTGTGTAAATTAAACATACCTAATTATGATAATTATATATGGTATTGGATTGATTATTAAAGTTAGAATGAGTAAATTAAATTCATAAGCAAGTTGAATTATTTTCAAGTCATGTTAAGTTTGAAGGTGTTATTTAGTGAAATAATTATCTATTAAAGGAATTCTATGTTGCGAATTAGATGTTGTACACCTTGCAATATTGTATGTAATTGTATTATTTTATTATTATGTGTGGTGCACCTAGGGGAGCCTAGTTGAATGTACATCACGTAGAGATTTCATTCTTGGGGCCACTTGATGAGCTGTATTATAATATTGTAATTATTTAATATTGGGGAAAGATATTTAGAAAGTGAAAACTTAGTACCCAATATTGAAAGTATGGTCAATGGTTATGTAGCCCATTCTTTTTCATCGCATAGTTTTGTGTAATACCACTTGGTGGTTTTGTGGGAGCCTGATTCAATAAAATCAACTACAAGGGTAGTTGTTTAAGGTTACCAGGTTAGCAGGTTACTGAGTTAGCATTTGTGGAGGTTTCAAGCATGGCATGAGATGTGTGATTACATGCTTGTTCACATATGGTGTAGGAGCACCTAGGACTTAGGCTTCTAGTCCTTTTACAATTTTGGCTTGTACTAACCTTAGCCAAGTCAGGTTCCTAATAAGGACTCCAAGAAGGTCCAAAGAGTGAGTGTGATGTTTGTTTTGAGTCAAGTGTAGGCCTAGTTGAGTTAGTTTTCTTCCTAGGTTTGCATTTTGTGCATAGGTAGTAGTTTTAGTAGGAAATTGACCTTCTTGAAGGTCAAAAGTGGCATAACTTGGTATAAGCATTAGAGAGGTTTATAATGGTCTTAGGAATCCTTAAAAAGTCATGAGTAATGAATTTAAATAGGTTTTATAGGTTGGTAAAGAAAAAAGTGAAAAGTTGTAAAATTTGTCATGACAACTTTTGTCCTAAATGTTCTTAGCGATGGAGTTAGGGATAGAAAAATTCCCTAGAATGCCTCCACATGTGGGGAAGACTAGAAAAACCTCCTCTTGCATGGTTACCAAGGTTGGAAGTTTGTTTTTGTTTTTGTTATCACTGTTTTTGGCTCATTTTACTTACAATGTGAATATAAATGGATTGAATCCATTGATCTAGTTATGGATTAAGTTTCTTTGGTGTGTTTCAAAGTCATTTGTTTCATTTCAAGCTTTGTAGTTAGTGTGTGTTGGTGTTTTCATAGTTTTATTTTCAGTTAGCCAATTTTGGCTTGTAAATAGCAATTTTATGTAAAATGGATACCCCATAGAATCCCTCTGTGCTACTATCATGGCCTATTGGGACATGGAAGGCAACCACTTGTAAAATTTACATATGCAGGGAGAAGCTCCATAAGTGGTGTTTAATATGGCTACCACCTTGTTCTAGGCGAGTCTAGGAGCAACCCGACTACAAAAGATATGGTGAAATTTGAGTGATTAGTGCAGAGGTGAACACAAAACCACAACCAAATCATTTGGAGAGGTCCATGAAGTTCATACAGAGTTTCCATTGCAAGGAGAAGCCTTGAAAATACTTTTAGATTCCCATTTCACTAATCTGATCAGTCACTGCCGGTTAGGAGGCCTAGAAACCCTTCAAAACCCTCATTTTTGCATCAGGGCATTGTACCATGAGTTGGGAAACCAAAACCACCAAAATAAATTGGGGATAGGTGAGTGATTGAAGAAAATCAAGCCTTGTTGCAGGGTCTTTTGGACCATTTTCTTCTAAACCCTTGAAAACTAGATTTTGGAGACCTAATAGGGGCTCATTCCTTGTAGCCGTTTTCTAGGCAAAATAGTGAAATCGGTAGGAAGAATAATGGATGAAAACCATAAATGGACCCAAATGGAATTAATTTCATGTTAAAATCCACCTACACACCTCTGCAACAACTCACAATAGCAGGAGGTGAAATTGACAAGTTGAAGACAAGACAACAAGAATGAGCATATGGGAAACACTTTGAATTGGTAGGGTTCCTAGTTAAACACTTGTTGCAAAAACCTTGAGATTGGAAAGAAGAAAGACCTAGAAGAGATTGAGAAGGACTTGGAGGTCTTGGAGCATAGCTAGACCTAGAGAGGTTGGTGGAATTGAGCAACACCAACTAGGTGAAGTGTGAGAAAGCTAGGTGAAGCCCATCAAATTGGTAACAGAGCCTATAAGATTTGGGCTAGGTGAGTAGATGTCCTTAGTGGAATCTATAGGAGACAACAAAATGGTGACCAATGTAGAGTTGGCAAAGAAAGTGGATGTTCACAAGGAAGAAAATAGAAGCCTAAAGGAGAATTTGATTGAATTGGAAAGTAAGCTTGGTGAAGTTGAAACCAAGGCAGATGAAGTGTTGGTAAAGGTTGAAGGAGCAGAAGGGAAGGGTAAAGAGGTGTCAGAGATTGACAAAGTACCTAAACCTAATCCTATCTTAGAACAAGAACCTTTCCTAAAGGCATTGAAGGCCTTAAGTAGTAAATCACTAGAAGGATTGTCATTGTTTACTAGTAAGATGGAAGCAGAAGTGGTTCTAGAATGGATAGAAGGCATGGAGAACCATTTTGAGTGTGAAGGCATAATTGAAGCCCAAAGAGTTAAAGTGGCCAAGTCTAGGATGAGAGGAGCTACTCTCACATGGTGGAAATTTGTGCAAGATGAGAGAAAGAAAATGGGCAAAGCACCCATCTCTTCTTGGAAAGGGATGTTAGTCAAAATCAAAGAAGTCTATCTCCCTGATGACTATGAAGTGCAGATTCATAGGAAAAGACAAAACTTAAGACAAAAAGACCTAGATGTAAGTAGTTATATGGACGAGTTTCACAAACTTAGCCTTAGATCTCATGCGGTGGAAGAAGAGAGTCTTAAAGTTGCTAGGTACCTAAATGGACTACGGTGGAACATCTAAGAGGAACTCGGTCTAATGAGCCCAAAGATAGTTCATCAAAGCTATCAACTTGCCCTTAAGGTGGAAGGAAAACTAAAAAGAAAACATGATTCAAGTAGTAATAGGGGTAGGGGTAGAGGAAAAGAAAATAGAGGCCATAGGGGAGGCTTTGGAGGAAGCAGTTTAGAGAAAAGGACACAAGGTGAGTCTAAAATCACTGACCAGCAAGAAAGTGGCACTAGTAAAGGAGGATTCAATAGAGGAAGGGGGTCACACAGTGGTTTTAGAGGAAGGTCTAGTGGACAAGGTAGAGGTTCCTCATATTTTTCATCAATGAAGTGTTACCATTGCAACCAACTTGGTCATCCAGCATATAGGTGTCCAAAGAAGGGATCATCATCACAAAGTAGTGAAAGGAGAGTGAACTATCTTTAAGAAGAGACTTCAAGCAGCAAGACTTCAGAGGTTGCCTTAGAATCAGAGGTAAGTGACAACTTGATGATAAGAAGAACTTTGATAAAAGAACCTGTCAGAGAAGAGCCTAGCCAAAGGAGGTCATTGTTTAGGATCAAATGCAAGATAATGGACAAATCTTGCAAAGTGATCATTGATTCAGGGTCAACACACAACATTGTGTGAGAAGAGGAAGTGAGTAAGCTTACATTGCAAAGGATACCTCACAACAACCCATACAGAGCCAGTTGGTTGAACAAAGGCCAACATGTCCTAGTCAATGAGCAAGCATGGGTGGATTTTACCATTGGGAGGTATAAGGACAAAGTATTATATGATGTCCTACCCATGAATGCATGCCATCTTCTATTAGGAAGACCATGTAAATTTGATAGACAAGCTATTCATGATGGAGCCAAGAATGCATACTCATTCAAGAAAGATGGAGTCACATTTAAGATTTAATCTATCCTTGCGGAAGGTGAAAAGAGGGCAACAGGTCCTAATGTTCTTTTGGTGAGTGAAAAAAAGTTCTTGAAGACACTTGAGGAAGGTGAAGGTATAGGGTTTGCATTAGTAATGAAGCCTAAAGAGGAAGACAAGAAAGAGAATCCAGATTTACCAATAGAGGTTCAATACCTATTGAAGAAGTTCAAGGGAATAGTGAGTGATGGACAACCAACCGCCTTACCTCCTAAAAGAACCATAAGCCATCAAATATACTTTATTCTCAGAGCATCCTTGCCTAACAAGGTAGCTTACAAAATGACTCCACAACAAAATGTTGAGATTTCCAATCAAATCCAAGAGCTTTTAGGCCAAGGCCTAATTAGGAAAAGCATTAGCCCTTGTGTTGTCCCTACCGTGTTAGCTCCAAACAAAACTGGTACTTGGAGATTGTGTATTGACTCTAGAGCTATAAATAGGATCACCATCAGATATAGGTTTCCAATTCCTAGAATATAAGACCTAATGGATTGTTTAGGGGAAGCCAAATACTTTACCAAGATTGACATTAAAAGTGGATACCACCAAATTAGGATTAAGGAGGGTGGTGAATGGAAAACTGCATTCAAGACAACAGAGGGTCTTTATGAATGACTTGTAATGCCATTTGTCTTATCCAATGCTCCAAGAACCTTCATGAGACTCATGAATGAGGTGATGAAGGACTTCATAGGTAAATTTGTGGTGGTATATCTAGATGATATTCTCATTTTCAGTAAGGATAGGGTAGATCATATTAATCATTTTCAAAATTTGTTACAAAGATTGTATGAAGAGAAGCTAACCATGAACTTGGAAAAGTGTGAATTTGTTAAGAAGGAGTTGGTTTACCTTGGGTTTGTGTTGTCTCAAGGAAACCTCAAGATGGATCCCAGAAAGGTTGAAGCCATAGTAAATTGGCCTACTCCTAAGTCAGCAACAAAGGTGAAAAGTTTTCATGGACTAGCTCAGTACTATAGGAAGTTCATTAGGCAATTCAGTGTTATATGAGCACCAATGTTTGACACAATTAGAGGTGGAATGAAGGAAAAGTTTTAGTGGAATGAACAAGAAAATAGAGGTTTTGAAACCTTGAAGGAGAAGATAGCTACTCAACCGGTGTTAGTGTTTCCTAGTTTTGAGAAACTCTTCACAGTGGAATGTGATGCAAGCAATGTTGCAGTAGGTGGTGTCCTAAGCCAAGAAGAAAGACTAGTAGATTTTCATAGTGAGAATCTAAGTGATGCAAAGAAGAAATACTCCTCTTATGACTTGGAATTATATGCTTTAGTGCAAGCTTTGAGGAAGTGGAGACACTATCTCCTTCCTAAGGAATTTGTAGTTAATATAGACAATCAAGCTCTAATCTTTCTAAACTCACAAGAAAAACTCAGTCATAAACACATAAAATGGGTGGAGTACATGCAAGCCTACACATTCACAATCAAGCACAAAAAAGGATAGTTAAACCAGGTTCTTGATGCATTGAGCAGAAGACTCTTGATCGTCCAAGAGATTCAATTAAGGAGCATAGGTGTTGACAGTTTTAGAGACCTATACCCCAAGGATGAATACTTCTCAAATGCCTACAAGGTGTGAAAAGAATACCAAAATCATTTTCATAGTGAGTATTCAGATTTTACTTTGCAAGATGGACTATTGTTTAGAGGTGGACAACTTTGTGTGCCTAGAGGGTCAATGAGAGAAAACCTCATACAAGAGAAGCATAATGGCAGCCTTAGTGGTCATTTTGGAGTCAATAAGACTCAAGAGTTGGTTCAGAGGTATTACTATTGGCCTAGGATGAATCAAGATGTGAAAAATTATGTGGGGCACTTCTTCAAATGTCGGTTTATACCAACCTCTTCCCATACCAAATAGACCTTGGGAGTGCATTAGTATGGACTTTGTAGTAGGTTTACCAAGGACAAAGCAATGATTTGACAACATTTATGTCATTATGGACAGATTTAGTAAGATGGCCCACTTTGTACCTTGAAAGACTACTCATGATGCATGCCAAATAGCTCATTTGTTCTTCAAGGAAGTGATAAGGATACATGGTTTACCCATGAGCATTGTTTCAGATAGAGATTCAAATTTCATGAGTCATTTTTGGAAAACACTTTGGCAAAAGCTTGACACCAAACTATCTTTTGGATCAACCTACCATCCACAAACAGATGGGTAGACTGAAGTGGTAAATAGGAGCTGAGGGAACTTACTGAGGTGCCTTACCAAAGAGTATGGTCATACATGGAATCAAGTGCTATCACAAGCTGAATATGCTTACAATGACACAATAAATAGGACCACCGGCAAGAGGCCTTTTGAAGTGGTCTATGGTGTTCACCCAAGGGGTATATTGGAGTTAAGAGACTTAGGTAATGTAGCAACAAGAAGTGGATATGCAGAAGACTTTTCTCAGTCAATGAAGGAGGTACATGAATCAGTCAAGCAAGAATTGATGGAGAGCACAAGTAAAATCAAGCAAAAGGTTGATGAGAGAAGGAAGAACCTACAATTCCAAGTAGGACATCTTGTCATGGTGCACCTAAACAAACCAAGGCTACATCAAGGAGTACCTAACAAGTTGCAAATGAGAAGGTTGGGTCCATGTGCCATTCTAGCCAAGTATAGAGAAAATGCATACAAGGTGGACCTACCTAGTGACATAGGATTGTCACCGGTTTTCAACATAGAAGACTTAGTTGCCTACAAAGGACAAATTCAAGGTTTAGATTGCAGTCACTCAGAGGTATCAGATGATGCAAACAACCTTCAATTACCAGCAAAACCAAACCCAAAGGCTGAAAAGGTATTGAGTTCAAGGATTGCTAAGAAGACAAGACATCAAATCTATTGGGAGCACCTAATCAAGTGGCAGGGTATGGATGATGTTGAAGCTACATGGGTGCTTGAAATAGAGTTTAGGAAGTTAGGCATTGATCAGAATCTGATTCCCAAAGAGGTGACTTAGTTTTCTTTTGTTTGGGAGAATGGTGTAGGAACACCTAGGACTTAGGCTTATAGTATTTTCAAAATTTTGGCTTGTACTAACCTTAGACAAGTTAGGTTCCTAATAAGGACTCTAGGAGGGTCCAAAGAGTGAGTGTGATGTTTGTTTTGAGTCAAGTGTAGGCCTAGTTGAGTTAGTTTTCTTCCTAGGTTTGCATTTTGTGCATAGGTAGTAGTTTGAGTAGGAAATTGACCTTCTTGATGGTCAAAAGTGGCATAACTTGGTATAAGAATTAGAGAGGTTTAAAATGGTCTTAGGAATGCTTAAAAAGTCATGAGTAATGACTTAAAATGGGTTTTATAGTTTGGCAAAGAAAAAAGTGAAAAGTTGTAAAAGTTGTCATGACAACTTTTGTCCTAAAAGTTCTTAGCGATGGAGTTAGGGATAGAAAAATGCCCTAGAATGCCTCCACACATGGGGAAGAGTATAAAAAACTCCTCTTTCATGGTTACCAAGGTTGGAAGTTTGTTTTTGTATGATCAACAATCTAAAACTACTCATTTTTAGATTGTTGTCACTGTTTTTGGCTCATTTTGCTTACAATGTGAATACAAATGGATTGAATCCATTGATCCAGTTATGGATTGAGTTTCGTTGGTGTGTTTCAGAGTCATTTATTTCATTTGAATCTTTGTATTTAGTGTGTGTTGGTGTTTTCATAGTTTTGTTTTCAATCAACCAGTTTTGACTTGTAAATAGCAATTTTATGTAAAATGGTTGCCCCATAGAATCCCTTCGTGCTACCATCACGGCCTGTTGGGAAATAGAAGGAAACCAATTGTACAGTGTACATATGTAGGGAGAATTTCTGGAAGTGGTGTTTGATGTGGCTACCACCTTGTTCTAGGCGAGTCCAGGAGCAACCCGACTAGAGAAGACAGGGTGAAATTTGAGTGCTTAGTGCAGAGGTGAACACAAAACCACAACCAAATGATTTGGAGAGGTCCATGAAGTTCATATAGAGTTTCCATTACAAGGAGAATCTTTGAAAATACTTTTAGATGCCCATTTCACTAATTTGATCAGTCATTGCCGGTTAGGAGGCCTAGAAACCCTTCAAAACCCTCATTTTTGGGTTAGGGCATTGTACGGTGAGTTGGGAAACCAAAACCACCAAATCACTTAAGGGGATAGATTATTGATTGAAAAAAATCAAACCTTTTTTTAGGTATTTTGGACCGTTTTCTTCTAAACCCTTGAAAATCGGATTTTGGAGACCTAATAGGGGCTCATTCCTTGTAGCCCTTTTCTAGGCAAAATGGTGAAATTGGTAGGAAGAATAATGGATGCAAACCACAAATGGACCCAAATGGAATTAATTTCATGTTAAAAGACACCTCCACACCTTTGCAACAACTCACAACAATAGGAGGTGAAATTGACAAGTTGAAAACAAGACAACAAGAATGAGCATATGAGAAACACTTTGAATTGGTAGGGTTCCTTATTAAACACTTGTTGCAAACACCTTGAGATTGGAAAGAAGCAAGCCCTAGAATAGATTGAGAAGTAATTGCAGGTCTTGGAGCATAGCTAGACCTGGAGAGGTTGGTGGAATTGAGCAACACCAACTAGGTGAAATGTGAGCAAGCTAGGTGAACCCCATCAACATAGAGTGCTTGTATATTGGCCATTCGAGTGAGTATATGTTGTCGAGACTCCATCCTCCCCCTTGGAAGAAGACTAATTCCAATAAAAATGATAGATTCCTATTCAAAATTACTTTGAGTAGGATTAACAACAAGACCATATTGTTGACAAAGTTGAAGGAATTGCCCAAGATGTGCAGGATGTGCACTAGGACTCTGGCTAAAAACCAAAATGTCATCAATATAGGGCATAATTAATTTAGAATATTTCCATAAAATAGCATCTATATGTTGGTGAAAATTTGAAGGAGAATTTTTTATTCCAAATGGAAGTACATTCCATTCATAAATTCCTTGGGGAACTAAGAAAGAAGTTTTATACCGATCATCTAGATGAATTGAAATTTGCCAAAAACCTTTTGTTAAATCAAACTTGGAATATATGTTACTACCCTGAATAGTTTACCACATATGATCTTTTCCTAGAAGAGGATGTTGATTGTCTTGAAGACAAGTGTTGAGAGGCTTATATTTCACAACTAACCATTTTTCCTCAAGCTCATTCCCATGTTCATCATACTTGGGAACATACATAGCATGGCATGAAAATTGTGAAGAAGAAGGTGAAATTAATCCTTGAGCTAAAAGATCTTCAGTGTATTTCTTACAAACCTCTATTTCAACAAGACTCATTAGATAATAGTTAGCCTTTGCTTTGGGTAACATTTCTTTTCCATCGACATATTTCTTGAGTGGCAATCTACATTCCAAATTGCATGAGTGTTTTCGTAGATCCTTAGTCATGACTGTGTTCTCAAATTTTTCTTTTATTTGTTCCAACTGTGGTTGGATATTGGCGGCTTGCTTGGTGATCCAGACCATGTTTTTTCTTTTCTCCTTGGAAAATTTATTTTTACTGGTATAAGCATATTTAGTTTGTAATCTTGGAACCTGATGTTTGTTTAGAGTAATATAATCTTTTGTAATCAGAATTGGTTCCCAATTTCTCATTTCCTAACTACTAATGGCTCCATCATGTCCATCTATTTCATAATGAACAAAAATAATTTCATCAATATGTCCATCTAAGAATTCAATTGGAGCTTTGCATATTAGGTGGGAGTCATCTTTTCCATTTCCAAAGGTAATCTCAGTAATAGCTTCTATCCACTGGTTTGCAAGAAAACAATTATATCTGGAAATGTTTAGATCAATGCTAGTATCCCATAAGAAATATAGTGGGTATGATTTAATTCCCTAAAAAATGAATTTGCAGTTCAAGACTAGGGCATGAGGTTGTTATAGGCTACTTAAAGGCTCTGAGTTATTTTGGGATTTCTTCTCCTGTGTTTGGATCAAATCCTTCAACTTGGATTGCTTCTTCCATAAGAGGACTATAAATTTTCTCTTGATTATAAAGTTCTTCTTCCTCTTTTGTTGAAGCAGTTGGAGTTATAGGATCTAGAGAAAATTCATTGAAGCAGGAAATGAAAGCTTCCATTTCTTTCCCCTTCATTAATTCTTCTGTAAGATTCTCATTTTCTTCATCCTCTAATTCTTTAATTTCTTCTATAGCTTGATGAATTACTTTATAAAGAAACTCAATTCTATGCCTACACCAAATTCTTCGAGCCAGACTACCACTGGTAGGTGCTTCATTAAAATTTCTTTGATTAAGAGGTATTACCTTTTCTGAATGTGAATATATTATAGATCTGACAGAAGATGAAGGCTTTCTTGATTTATTAAGAAGGTATTGCTTTTTTTCTTCAAGCCTCATCAAATTTTCTTTGTTTTTTCTCCATTTTTCTGGTCCTACATTCATTCCATTTTGGATCTATTCAATTCTACATATTTCATTAATGACTTTATCTAATGTTGAGTTCATAGTCGTAGAATAGCTTTTTCCTCACATCATTCTAACAAAGAATGATACCTTAGATGTTCTTGAGTCTAAATCTTCACACTTATTGTCAAGATCAAAAAATTCTTCACTATCATCTGATTAATCTATTTCATCCTCCTCGGTTAGAGTAATGTCTTTAGGGTCAAAAGCATAATCATCTATGTAGAGATATTCATCTGAATTATCTAGCCATGCTTCTTTAAGTTTTATAACTTTTCCTCTGTGTTTTCCTTTATGTCTCCCTGGACATTTGTATGTTCTCCTTTTTAGATGTATCATGTTGGTTTCTAGTTATATTTTCTTTTGAATCTATCTTTCTTATGAAAGAATCTTTTTTTCTTAGAAAATATTTTCTTTTTGTATTCTCCCTATTTTCAGGAACAACCTAAACAAGATCTATCCTTACACTTTATTTTATGAGTTTTTTGACCTCTAGGTTCTATAAACTGAAATCATGAAGTTATTTGTTTGCATATTGAAGGAGATATTAAAGGTCAGACCCTTCCCATTCTTTTTCCTTCCTCATATCATTACAAATTTGATTGATTTTTGTAAGATACTGCACAAGTTGTGGAGAGGTAAGTTCCTTCATTTCAATTTGTTCATAGACTAAGTTTTCCATAACTCTTTTATGATAATATTTTCCTATTCTTTTAAAGCTCTTAACAAAATTTGTAAACATCACCTTCTAATTTTGTTCTTTTCTAGACCAATAAAAATTCTCATATTGTTCTTTACAATATTACTTGAATAGGAAAAAATCCTTACATTTGTTTAAAATGAATCTATTGTAAGCCACTCTTTCCATTGAATCAGTTCTACCAAAAAACATTCTAATCAACTGAGAGCAAACTTGATCTATTCCACTATAGATAAGATCACTTTTATATGTGTCATCCAATCTATCCCAGACTCTTTTGGCCATTCCTGTTATTGAATCCAAGGCTTGTCGGATCACATCATCAGTATTTACACCTGAGCTAGTAGATGTATAGTTATTAACCCATGATCTTGTGGAATCAATGCTCCTCATGTTTTCCATTTCATTATATGTGTCAAGGCTAACTAAGGGACGAGTTTCTACCTTTAAGTTGTGTAAATTCCTATATGGATCTGGAGATCCATTTACTCTGGCCATTTTTTAGTTTTACTTGTTGCTTTTCCTCTGGTGTAGCTTCTCTCATTCTTCCTAGAGAAGTGTCCCAAAATTTCTCAATAGTTAGCTCTGGAAGCTTAGGATTTAAACCCTTTCTAGAATATTAGGCTTGAAGATACTTCCTGAACTAGGTGGAAAGCTTAATTTCTTTGATGGTTGAGATGGGACTGGTATAGATGCAGACATATGTGTTTTGACTTCCTCATCTTGTTTCACTATAGCATTTTCAAGGTGTAATGTAGTTTGACCAATACTTTGAGACATAGTGCCTATTCTCTGGATAGTCTTTACTATAGTAGAAACATTAGATTTGAGACCTTTTAAATGTTGCTCATGTTGTTTCTGAGTTTGTTGTTATTCGGTCCACCAAGATTCTACTTCACTCTTGAAAAGAGTGTAGTTAGCACAAAGGTGTGTGATCTGAGTGTAGACAAAATATTTCCATTCATTAGTTAAACAGGCTTCAAGGGTTTGCTATTGAGCAAGAATGGATTGCATGTTAGCCTGAGTGGTAGCAAAGTGTTTCTATTGAGTAAAGAGTTGACTTTTCTATTGATAGAAAAGGTCTTGGGAAAGAATCATTTATTTGTGCATACAAAGGTTAGACCAATTAAGCAACTTTATTTGACTAGAGACAGGTTGATCACCAGTAACAAAAACATGTTGAGGCCAAAATTCAATTTAATATTTTCTAGTAGTGTCATATTGTATGAAATCTTTAAAAGAGGGAAGGATTCTAGGGATAATGAGCTTTCTTGTAGGAGTATCAATAATCATTTCATCCTAATGAGATATATTAGGAACATGAAAAGAGACAACCTTGTTGGACATCATATGGGCTTTGCCAGATTGGAAGATGAAATTGCAATTTTCACATTTCATAAGACCATTTTTTAATTCAGAAAAATGGACATGAGTACAAGAAGACATATCTGGTCCCAACATGGGATTTTTCTATTTTTAAAAATGAAAAAGGTGTTCCCAACTAGGTGCAGGTTGAACTGTTGATGGAGGAACATCAAATGACATGCATGTTGATGAACTTTTATCCTTTTTATAATTGAAAACCCTTTCAATGCACAAAGACTAAGTATGGGTAACATGTGGCACAAAAAAGTTCAAAATAGCTTTATCATCAATTTCCTGAATATTAATCCCTTGCATTCAAGAAGGTTTTTCCTATTGGGCATCCTCACTCCAGAGTTCAAGTGCCCATGAAGTAGGCATTTTGATATCTTTATGTTTAATCATATGAGGGACTCTCAATTGAGTTGTTGGACTAGTAGATTTCCAAACTATAGATAAGGCTTCTTTAAGAGATAAAGCCTTTCTAGGATTAATCATTAATGGAAGAGATTTGTTATACAAGTGGTAATGGACCAGGAAAATCAGAGAATGGTGAACAAATTTGTTTTTCATAAACAAGTTCATGGTTTTGAACTGGTAGGTTAGGACATCATCCAAATTTGCATTGTTAAGGCTGACAAGATAATCTAGGGAACAATCTATATAGATTGGGTTGTTTGCCATAGAATCACAGGCTCCTTCTAAGAGTGAGTGGGATGTTCTAGTAATTTTGGCATCTTTTAACAACATTAAGACAATAATGGGCAATCACCCTTCTTGTAATGACCTACGGTCCCTATTCTGACATATGACAAGTGCATATATTGATAGTTTTGGGGATCAGCTCTGGCTTGATGCTGAATTTCTCCAATTTTAGTTTTAGTGAATAAATTTAGGTTTCCCTCAGATCCATTAGTTACCATGTGTTGTAACTCAGCTACTTTACAATGACTAGCAAATTTACAAGAAAAATACTATCTAAGACCCTTAGGGATATCTCTATATATATCTGCAACTTTAATCTTAGGAACTTTATACTCTATCAACAAATCTATTGTAATCATCATCTAATGCATTGGAGGAAGAACTTTGCAAAGAAAAGTCTTGTTTAAATTGTGCAAAGAAGTGTGTAAAACTTGCCTCAACATTTTGTGCATCTGTTTGATATTGAGAATTGGTTGAAGGCTAAATATTATTAGTACACTCAAACTTGTGCTTAAATCCTCACTTAGATCACAAGTCTTACTACTTGAATTTCCCCTTGAAAAGTGCCTTACCACGACCAATAAAATGGGACTTACAAAATTAGGACTTGCAACAATAATTGGGAGTTGTGAGAGACAATACAAGGAGATATATAGCCATACAGATTCAAGATTTAGTTCAAGATAAATAGACTTGAGAGATGAAATGAAAAAAAATTATATTCACTTAGATGCAATTGGGAGACTTGGAAGATTTTCTCCAACCAATGCGATAGAATCACGACAACAAAGATTGCTGATATTTGGTTCACAAAAAAAAAAAAAAGACAATAGTTATCTATTTCACGACCAATATTAGTACATAACCAAATGAATATATTCATATTCGGGCTCTAATACCAGATTTTTACATAAGTTGTGAGACAAGAGGAGGACCAACTTCTATTCTTGCATCACGTGCTTAAGATATACAAATTATATAACTTACTCCAAACAATTAGTCTCATGAATCAAATGAGGTTTGAGTTTCTGATTCCCATGGAAGAGCATACTTCTCTATTCTTAAGCCACAAATTGGACATTGGCATTTTCACTTACCACTCACATTATGCTTGTTAAGGGAAAACATGCACCTTTTATAGACCAATTTCATGACCTTTTCATGAACAAGGATATAATGCAGTTTGAAATCTGCCAACAAAAAATAGACATGTGGAAGACACCAAAGACACTTTCTTGATGAGATCACCACTAAGGGTGGACCCCAATATCTCAAAAACAAAGAAAGTTGGAATGAACAAACATTTGGGACTGCTAAATGTAGAGAATTTCTTTACAACTGAAATCAGATACACAAGAATCTTTGATCATGGGAAGTATAGCACATGGTTACATTAAGGTGGTAACCTTATCCCTTTTACCATGGCGTGGTCCATGTCATTCTTTTCATCTAAAGAGATTGATAACTTTGATGAGTGATAGACCCACTCATTAGTAACTGTCGTCCATACCATGGACACATCAAGGACAATTTATGTCACCATGATAATAATTTAGTGAATATGGGTGAACAGGTGGATCTGGCTCCTTCCACATGAATCATAACATTTTTTTTTACATGGTCCATGAATTCCTCTATTTTGCAACTCTTGAATCTCCATACTCTAACCGATAGGTTTTGGTGTGTAACTAAATTGGCTCCTGATTATTAAACAAATGTCTAATACGAGCTCCATAATTCCAATGTTGAAAAATAGAACCTTCACCATATGGCCCATAATGCTGGCAAACATACCTGTGAACCAAATTATCTTGAAAAGATCCACATGTTAGTTTCCATAATACACCTGGATAACCTGTGTAATAAAAATTAAGATTCTCGTAAGGGTATGGCCCTTGAAACATGTCTCGAATTAATTCCATTCCCTTTTATTTTTGAAGCCATCTTTTTGGTATTTGAATGTGAGGATTCAAAAACCAAATGGGTATTTGAAACTGAATTTTAGGAAGAAGTAGAGACTGTTTAGTTTGTTCATCAACTGGTTCCATGGCAGCTGATATGTGGAATAAACTTTCTTGATTCCAAATTCTTAGTGTTGTCAATAATTGTTGCCTTGAATCATTTTATACCTATAAAAAATATAGCCATTTGCTAAATCAAAGTTTCGTCTGTCCCTTTGATGGAAAGGATTGCTACTGAACTCAGGACAACTTTCTTCATACCATCTTTCTTCTCTAATTCTTATAACTCGAACATTTGCACTTTGTTGATGTGCTTCTCTGGAGAGAAAATCTGCAAAGAGATTCTTATTTCTAGGTAAATGCTCAATTTCAAAATCAATTGTATTAAGAAATTGAGCCCATCTTAAAAGATGGCTATAAATAACCTTATCTTTTGACTACTTAAAAAACCCCTTTAGATTTTGCAAATCACTTCTAATTAGGAATTTCTTGTCAGCAAAAGACATATAGAAATGTTTCAAAGAATTTATCACAACAAGAATTTCTTTATGAGTACTGTGATAGTTTAGTTCATTGCCTTTGAAACTACTAGAAGGATACTTGTCGATTTCTTCTTTACCTTATGGAGTTTTTTTCTTTTAGAATTCCTACCCAAACATTTTCACTCACATCTATTTCTATTGTTTTTTCACCATTTCCTTGCAAACACAAAGGTGGCAATGAAGCACATTTGGTTTTTATCCTTTCAATGGCTTCATCATGTTTAGTTGACCAAGATGGAGGATTCTTTCTAAGTAAATTATTAAGTTATGTTCTATCCCGGGAAATGTTTGAATAGAATCCTGCAATATAATTAACCAAACCAAGAAATCACTGAAGTTCTTTAAGATTGGTTACCTTTATATTGGCAATTCGGGTGAGTATATGTTGTTGAGCCTCCATTGTTGAATAATACATGGTGGACGAATTCTTTTGGAGGTTAGTTTTTTCACTTATGAGGATTTTATTAGGGTATATCTTGTGTTATATTTGATGGGTATGTTGTCTATTCTTTTGCATGTGGATTCTGAGCACTTGTTTACATTGATTTCTCAATTGGGTTATGTGAAAATTGTTATGAGGCTACAAGTTTCCTTTCATTTGGTATTAGAGCCATGGTTTTGGCTGCATAACCCTCGGTTGACCTAATAATGTGTTAGAGTTGAATCTATTGATTGCATGAGAGAATGAAAGTCATGGAAAGATATGAGGATTTTGTTGTAGGATATTCTTTTTTAGGTTGGGGTTTTCTGGGTTGCATATTTGTGGGCATTTTTTGCAGATCTGGGTTTATGAAAATTTATTTGTAAATTGGTTTCTTTTTTAGGTTCATTGTGATGGTTTTTATGGTGAGTTTATACAAATAACTTTGTGGGAAAAAAAATCCTCACAATTGGATTCAAAGAGGCCAAGAGACAAATTTTGATATAAAATTCAACCCATTTACCCAAATCTGAAAAAACATTCAACTAAAAAAAATGATTTGAAATAGACTAAGTTGAAAAAAAAAATGTTATAAGTACCAATAAAAAATCCACCCAATACAAAATTTTATATGCCAAGTTTTATAATGTGGTCAGGTCTAGGAGTAGCCCCCAAATTTTATTTTAGTTTTAAATGAAAAATTCGATAGAAGGCATACTGGATTTTTTTGGGGACATAGTATTTGCAAATATAGCCTAATAGGCTACTTTTTTAATAGAGAATAACTTGGGTCAACATTGTCGTATTTTTGACTTCTCATATTTGTTGGAAAGGTGACTTAGGGCTCTAAATAGTGGTGTGGTTGATTTTTCCATATTTTTTTGTTGTGACAATGAAATGCTTATTGGAAGTCAAGTGTTCCCTTTTGGATTTGAGAAGTCATAACTTGAGCGAATGGAGTGAAATTTTGGACTTCCAATAGTTGATGGAAATCTCATCCAAACAACTACACATGGGATTGGGTTTAGAGCTGATTTGATATGATTTATTTATTGTTATTATAATTTAAACTATTTTTGGGTTCTTTTGACTATGGTGACTTTATGAGTTTATGGCATGATTAATCTTAGAGATTTGGAGTTTATTTCATTGTATGCTCAGTATGTATCTCAGATTACTCTCATATTGACATGGCTATGAGTATTTGGTTTAGATTTGTATGTTGTGTTGTTTGGTCTACAAGTGTGCAGTGTTGTAGGCAATCCATACATACAAGTTGCATATATGACTTGAATGTGGGTTGTCTATGCCGATATACCTTTCATTGCTAATGAATATTCAGATTGATCACTTGGTTTAGTCACTTACTTTGTTGATTTGGTTACCATTTTCAGGAGAAGACATGAAGTTCAAGGTACAATCATGATGGAGGACCTATATTATTACCTATGTGATGATTATAAGTGCGACATTAGGATTTAGATGTTCTTTCACTAGAGGTGATCATGGTGTCATTGACGTTCTTTGTGCTTAGAGACTTTGAAATGATGATTGTATTTGAAGGTGCTTTGATTAGATTAGTGCTTGGTTATGGCTACATATCTTCATGTTTGAGGATCATGGTTACTTTGGATTTTGGGAGATCATGGTATGCATTTTGAGTTCTTTGATTGTGTGAGGGATTTGATTGATTCCCAAATAGAAAATTATTTATCACGATGCCATGGACAACTTGGACACACTTCAATGGGACCTTGTGATAGTTATGATGTGGTGATATAGGATTGGTTCCTGGTGGTTTATTTGGTGGTTTTGAATATTCTTAGCTTGGAGATCTTGGTTTAATTGATTTTATTGACATTATAGTTGTATGTGTGTAGAATTAGTTGATCTTCATTTAGGATATGGTTATTAGGATTCCATGATCAACTTGGTATCACAGTTCAGTGCAAGTTGTTGGCAGTGATACACATTCACCATTTGATGGTTAATGATATTTTTAGTAATGTAGATGTTTGGAGGAGTCCTTATATCTTGTTGCTACAAAATGGTCTTTTACATTTGTAGGTTCACTTGGTAGGAGATGGTGAACTTCATGATATCTAGGGACATTGACATCTTAGAGCCATGGAGGAATCTTAGGCTCTTTGGTTGTGGTGTCTTTTTATGCTTTTATTTGATATGTTATCTTTGTTTGATATGATGGTTGTTATTATATAATGGTACACTCTTGATTGCATGCTTAGAGTTTTGGCATGATACAGTATTTGATATGTTCATATGGAGAATGCTATCTCCTAGGAAGGAATGGTTAGATCATGTTGTCATGTTTATGTTCTTGATTCTACTATTGGATATTTGACATTGATCTTGGTTGGCTCTCTTGGTATTGAGTACACGATTGTTTTCTTGATTACTTCATGGTTATATTGTGTTACATTTGGAATTTGGCATGGATTGATTAGTTACAGGTTTTCATGGATACTTGGAGACATAGGTGAGGCTTGGAGCTATCATATGATTAGAGACATGTTGAGATGGGTACTATTGATGAGGTTTCAACAGGAAAGTTCAAGGAGCCTACACCTTGTTTGAATGTGACATTTTGAATCCAACATGGACCTTGTTGGACATTGCTACTACTAGGATATGTTGTTGTCATTGATGTCAACATATTCATGTGGTTTATTGCTTTGGTGGTTGCAGATTGGTTTATTGGGATCATGGTTTGGTGTATGGAGTATTTATAATATCATTATATACTTTTGTATTGGTTTTGGTGATCCAGGAAGCTTAATTGATCATATCATATGATCTAGTTTGCAGTTTGTTTTTTTGATTAGTGCTTTGTAGAGTTCAATATTTCCTCTCGTATATTTCAGTGTGATCAAATCTTGAGCTAAGATTTTGGGAAATTGTTTGGGATGGTCTTTTGTATCTGTAGTTTAGATGGTTTTATGATTTGGTACTCCACAAGTTATCTTTCTTTGTAACAATTTTTGTTGTTTGAGTACTTTTGAGTTTCAGATGTTGATCGATGAAGATTTGATAAGTGGTGTTGGTGTAGTTGTTATTGATGACTCTAACATGTTTGTTGGTGTTTCCTCATTATGTCCTATTTGTTTTCATGATCTGTGTTGATCGTTGTGCGAGTTATTGGTTATATTTTTTGAATTGGTGATGTTCTTCATGTTATGTGGTATACCTGGTGGTGTAGCGTTTTGCAGTTGATCTTGGCATTTAAGTCCATGCTATATCATGTATATCATTATATTGGTCTAGTGGTCGACCTTTGTATCATGTAATTTTGTAATTGGGTGTTGAGGGTTTGGACGACCTTGTTATCAAGGTTGATGAATTGTATAAATAGGTGATATAGTCATGTAATTTAGGTATCAAGGTTGTGTTTGCATTATTAGAGAGTGGTGTATGTGAAAACAAAGGGATTCATCTTTTGGTGTGGTTTATTAAGCAGAGATTGGTGTAGAGCAGATAAATATGCTTAACCAGAACTATCATTAGGCATTTGTAGATGCTATTATTGTAGTTCATTCCTTTCGGATTGTAATTTGAATCTTGTTGTAATTCAGTGAGAGTTCCCTGAGGGTTGCAAACTTTTGGGTTATTGTATCTTGAGTTGTAAGCTCTAGGCAGTGTGCCTGAATGTTGTTACATTCCTCATTGTAATATTTTCACATACGACTACAGAGTATCATCTTATTATGGGTAGGTTCCCACCATGGTTTTTCCCTTAAACGGGTTTTCCATGTCAAAATATCGGTGTTGTGTGGTGTGCTATCTTTGTTGTTGCTGCAATTTATCAGATTTGTACTATGTTGAGTTTGTAGATCTGTTAAAAAACTGATTCATCCCCCCCCCTCTCATTTTTCCCTTATTGTTGTTGGCAACAATTGGTATCAGAGCCAAATCCTCCAGAAGAAGCTTAACCACTTGAGGTGATCCAGGATGGCAATGGGAAGTGGAAGTGTTATCTTTAAGAAGGAGAGTTTGAGATTTGATGGAAGTAACTCTGCTATATGGAAGAACCAGTTGGAGGTGTACTTGAGATGTCTTGGAGAGGATTACTAGAAGATTACAAAGAATGTTTATTTTGTTCCTCCAAATGGATTGGTTATTGCTGATGAGATCAAGGAAGCGAAAAATAACATTAGACAGAAGGAAGCATTGCTGAGCGCCCTAACTGATTCAGAGATGAATAATAAAATGAGACTTCAGACTGCACATGACATCTGGGAGAAGCTTGAAACCTTGTATGAAGGAGATGAAGTTGTGTTTATTTCTATCAAAGAAGATGGACTGGTACCTGTTGGCAATTGACACTCTATTGGTTGGTTTCACTATGTTGTCATTGATGGCAACATGATTTTGTGTTTCAACTTCATATGGTGTACCGGCAGGCACTTCACAGATTCTACACCGGCACGGGCACCGACACAACATAAGACTTCTTTGATCACCGACAATATAGGTCATCATGGTATAGAAAAGGTTATCGGTATTGGAGGTTGAAATAGCTTGGATCTGACATCGACAATCTATTTTAATGTTTATACATTTATGTTATCTGGCCGACATGTAATTTGATATTGTATATATCTTTGTAAGCCAACATAAAGCATAAAATTTGTAAAGGGTATATAGGGCAGTTTGATTAAATAATTTTGACATATAGAGAGATAAGGACATGAGATAGGAGATTATGATATGATGTGAAATATATCAGAGAGATTATGTATGTGAGGAATTTTTTGTAAGGGTTATTTCGGTAAGGGGTTTAGGGTTTCAGACCGGAACAGACAAAGCTTAAACTAGAACTGTATTTTGGCATAGAAGATACTATCTTAGCAGTTCACACTTCTCTAGATTGTTGTCTGGAATTTCATGTAGTCAGTGAGGCTCCTATTATGATTGAGGAGTGTTCTCTAAGTTGTAAGCCTTCCTACAAGTGCAAGCCCCTCATATTTTGTAACATCTCTTCATATGGCTAGTGGATTGATATTGTGGGTCACAAATCCCACCATGGTTTTTCCTCTTTGAGGTTTTCCACGTATAAATATGTGTGTTATGGTTCTCATTTATGTGTTTGGCTTATTGGTTACTTTACTTCTTTCAATTTTGTATGTACCGATATACCAGTTGGTGTATGCATGTTTTGTTAAGGCTAAAATTTACTATTTCGGTATTACACTGATACACCCCCCCTCTCAGTGTTATTGGTTTCCAACAATTGGTATCAGATCCTTGTGCCTCAGAGGAAGTTTAACAGCTTGAGGAAGATCTTAAAACCACAATCATTGAATATGGCTTTGGAGAAGTAGCTTGAGATGGCACTTGAATATTATGATGCTGAAAGGTTGAAGAGCTAAAACTACAAGATGAATTGAATTCTGCTAAGGAATTTAGTCTTGTCCTACAAGAGAAGCTATCATCTATTCAAGCTAGAAGGAAGGAACTTTTGCAAAATCAAGATGATGAAGAGAAAAATGCACTTAAGGAACAATGTCAAAAATTGAGTCAAGAGAACATGGTTATGAAGAATAAAATGCAAGTTATAACTATGAGGATGTCTAAGGAGATTGAGGACAAAAAGAAAAAGGAAGAAAATATCATTGTATCCCTGAAGAACAAAGTTGAAGAATGTGGTAGGTTGGTTCATGAAAATGATATGTTGAGAACTGATTTGATACAATCTCAAAGTAATGAGCAAGAGCTTGAGAGATAAATGATAATACTAAGAGAAGATCTAATTGCTACAAGTGAGTACAAAGAAAAATTCAAGATCAGCTCAGCACATCTTGATGAGTTATTGAAGAGACAAAGGCAGATTGGAGATTCCAGTGGACTTGGATTTGAGCAAGGATAGAGTTCTGGTACTGCTAATGAAGATCAAAACCATAAGGCACCGATAAGAAAATTCAATGCTTATAAGTTCAATGGTATATGTTTTGTTTGCAATAGATTTGGTCACATGGCTAGGCAATGTAGAAACAGAGAAAACTAGAACCCTAATTCTGCTCCCTGTAAATGTTCTAGATGCAATAAGTTTGGTCCTAAGACAAAAGATTGCAGAATGAATGTTAAATGCTATCCTTGTGGAAAATTTGGATATATGGCTAATCAGTGTAGGTCAAGCAATTTCACCAGTTTTAGAAAATAAATTCAAACGAACAACTCATGAAGATGTTGCATATGCCCCGAGAAGAGGTTCTGGAAAATGTTCTAGATATTGGAGAGGATTATCTAGCATGGATATGTTCTAAGCGAGATCCAGTATCTTTCACTGGCAGAAACTTATGTCAATGGAAGATTAGGGTTTCTCTTGAAGGTTAAAAGGTTGAATACACTTCATTGTTAGTCACCCTGCATTCAGAGCAATTTCAGAGCGATTCAAAGCGGCTAAATGTGATCAGAGGTTATTAAGAGACAATCAGATTTCTTCTTAAGTGACTTAACCTGCGTCTGGAAGAATTTGTTGGAGGCTTTTCACTAAAAGAAATCAAAAGGTATTTTTCTTTAATCATGGAAGAGGGATCATCTTCTATTCCTATTTTTGTTGAAAACCAACTGTAGTGGAAGACAAGGACTGGCCCAGACTGATTTTCAAGTAGTATCCACATGTGGCTACCCTGAAAGATTTGGTTGGAGCATTTTTTCGTGCTCTAGAGGGATTTGTGTATGTAGAGGATATTAGGGCTTATATTCATTATCATATCAAGGACTTGGGAATTTCATAAATCAAGGGAATGTATATGAGTGAGCTAATGGAAGAATCTGGAAAGATCAAACCAACATGTAAACATATTGAAGATCTAGGGTTTAAAGACATTTTGAATATTCTAGAGTTTGAGGATGAGATAATCAGATATGTACTGAGCCGGGTACATAGGGAATTCATATGGCTAAACAGATCTTACAAAATCACCAAGGAAGCCATCCGGGCAATTAATGGTTTACCATCGATAGGGAAACATCCAGACAAGAAATTTTCAAATGACTTCATAAGGAATATCACCAACGCTACATCCGACAAAAGATCCATGAAAGTGAGCACCATCATCGACACAAACATCAAATTTGGTGGCATGATTATCAGATATAAGGTAACTCAATCAAACCAGCTGAATTTTGTTTCTAGTTCATGCATTTTGGATGCATACAAAATGATGAGAGACAATGTAAAGTTAGATCTTTGTGATTGGATGCTTGATGAGTTGTTAATCAACTTAGGAAAGATTAAGGGTGAGAAGAAGGGCACTTTCTGGTATGGGAACTTGTTAGTTTGCCTAATGTTATATTTTTTGAATGATTCACTTGGTTCTACTAAGAGGAAATGGGATTTTGACATTTCGGTAGGAAGACAATTGAAATAGTCAAGTGATGCATTAGGAAGCCAATGAGATGATAAGGTATGGGGGTATTTTAAGGCATCTTAAAAATCTATGAGGTCTAGGGTAAGGGTACCTGAGCATATAGTAGAAAAATACTCGACTGCCATATGTTTCATGGTAAAGAAGGATGAGACTCTCATGGAAGCAGTTAAGCCCCAGAAGATTTGGATTGAAGAAATGGGCTATGAGGTAAATGCATAGATTCTTGATGCCTACACAAAAATGCTAATTGATGCACCAATAGATGAGGCAGAGAATCCCTATGGTACTACACAACAAAAAACTCAAGAGGTTGAAATAGAGTTCAACCAGAAGAAAAGGGAGAAACAAGAAGGAAAAGCAAGTGAGTTTGTTCAAAAGGTCTCAAAGGACATCAAGGCACTAATTGATGTTGTCCCAGAGAAAGGCAAAAAGAGGAAGGATCTGGAAGTTCATATTGAACCTGTTACTGCAGAATCTAAATCAGAGGATGAAACATCATTAGCATTTAAGAGGGTTGTTAGGAAGAAACCAGAGGAAACAAAGGTGGAAGAAAAGAAGCAACCAGTTAGGAAGGTCACAATCAAGCTACCGACACAAAAGAAAGAACATAAAGCTACACCTACAACTGCATTCGGTACTGCCAAGAGGAAGAAGAAGAGTGACATTGACTTAGCAATTGAAACTAGTAATGCAACTATCATACCACCTAAAACTTGTGCAAAAATTGTAGATGAAATCACTAAAGATGTCATGTTGAAGAATATTAAATTTTATTATGTAAAATTAGAGGATGATGAATAGAGAGAGGTAGAGGAAGAAATTCTATTATACTTGGATATCTGTAAGAAAGCCTTAATAGAGATATAAAATCAAATACTGGCTGAGTTATATAACATGTTAGATTCTAGAAGATTATTTGCTATGCAAGAGGCTAAACACATTAAAATGAAAGAACTATTAGCTATCTATGTTACTATAGCTCCATATGAAATGGAAAAGACAATTGAGGTGACAAACAAAAAAGTTTTTAATAGAAAACATAGGATAGCTAGCCTAATGCTAGAGAGAGTGAATGAAGTAATAAAGGAAACTTAGAAAGTATGGATTAAATTTTTGGGAGAACACATAGGATTCTTTACTTTATCGGAGACCAAAATAAACATTGTAGATACCCCGGTTGAAGGTAAAAGAAAGGGGATTATGGGTACTTCACCCTCAGTTTTGAAAAATATCAAGATAGTGAAAATTGAGCTACTGATAAATACAGATGTACAGACAAATACTAAGATACTGACTAATATTGAGAATGAAAAAGCTAACATTGTACATGATACTAATATTGAGGACAATTGTCCTCTGGATACAAATGTACAGGTTGAGGATACTATTCCTACAAAGGAACCGATAGTTACACAGACTGCACCAAGTGGCAAAGCTACCGGTGCAAGTGAGGAGGTTATAAAGGATAAAACATCAGAGAAGAAAATAGGGTAATCCGACAGGAAACTAGTTATTGGCCCATCATTATTGTCAATTGACACTTATCAAGTAGAAAATAAAACCATCATATAGATGAGTCCCATTGAACTAATGATGATGGCTGCTCAAAAACTGATGGAGGGATCCACAAAAAAAAGGATTATAGATCAATCAGTCACTGTTCTAAACAGATTGGTCCTGAAGTGTAAGATTGAAAATGAAGCGAGCCCTTCCGGCAAGCTTAAGATAATCACTGAGCACATATCAAAAGACTTTCAATCCGTACAACAAATCTCAAACCAAAAAGCATTAGAAAGTTTACTTAGGCTAAGAGAGACGCTTTTGATTAGGTAATTGAAACAGAGGAGAAAAATATTGAGGAGAAGCTAATCCTAATAAAAAATTCTTTGAAACAATGTACAAATATATATAGGGTATGTTGTAACACTAAAATACTTACAGTAAATGTAGATAAAAGGATAAAAGAGATTCAGGAGAAAATTTCAAGTATTGCTAACTCTTTTGATGGATTAATTTCATTAACTACATCAATTGATGGTCAAATTGTCATTTTGGAGAACCAATTTTTTTCTCTTGAGAAGGCAAGAGACAAAATAATTCAAAGAGCCAGAAGTCTAAGAGGCTTGGTGAGTCCATGATTGGATTCACTCTGTGTACATAAGAAGGAATGCATGGATATGGTGGGAAAGCCAACACCGATAGAGGTAAATGAGAAAGAGCCTTTTGCACATTTATTGAGTAGACTTGTATCTATTTCCAGCACATTCAAAACCGGCTGGGATACTTATGTGGAGTTACTAGAGAAAGCTTATCCGGAAATTTTGAAGTTGGTTAAGCTCCGGTAAGACAGTTTTTGGGATATTCATTGTATAGTTATTATTCTTTGACATTGTTTTTGGAATTCTCAAATGGCATTGATGTCAAAGGGGGAGTAGTATAGATGTGAAAAAGAATAAAAGAGTTGCATAAATTAGGGGGAGTTACAGAGTTTTGAAGTTTTGGAGATATTAAGTATTTTTCATATTCAACTCAGGGGGAGCAGGGTAGGATGAAACCTTGACCATTTTTCACATGAGTGTTGCTATCAATGCCAAAGGGGGAGATGTTACAAGCTAGGGATGTCGTTACACCAAAAGATCAATGCACCATACAACCACTAGATTTATAGAATCCACAGGAGGTTGTTAAACTATGTCACAAATTCCTACGAGGGACATTGGCCCACTACCAACAATCCCCCTCCCAGCATCACTCATCGTGGTCTGTGTGATTCAAACCTATGACCAAGCTCTGATACCACTTGTTACAATCTAGGGTTGTCCTTGCACCAAAATATCAACCTTTTAATGCCCCATACAACCACTAGACTTATAGAATCCATAGGAGGTTGTTAAACCATGTCGTGAATTCCCGCAAGGGATGCTGGTCCACTGCCAACAAGAGATTGTTGGAATTTGACACTCTATTGGTTGGTTTCACTATGTTGTCATTGAAGAAAACATGATTTTGTGTTCCAACTTCATATGGTGTGCCAACAGTGATGCAGAGGTTGGCAGCAGTAAGGTGACAAACCCACACACACACTCCTAGGTCTTACAATACCTATGCTTCTTCTCAAGGTCTCAACCCACTCCAATATGAAATTGGATTCTTACCCCTATCTAGGGATTGTAAAACACTCCCATTCTCTTCTTAAGACTCACTAAGACCTTCCATAATAGTGTTTTGGGATACAAGTTTGAGTATTGATCCTTCTCTTAATTAGGCCTACTGGCTAGTAGCCCTATTTTACTGATATTTTGGTTTTTTCTCCAAATTGTGCCAAACAACATACCAAAAAATTTTGGGTTTCAGATACCATTTTGGGACTACTATCAAATTACAAAAGTTTAGGCTTCCAACCTATTCCTATACTCTCCAACACCTACTTGGTTCACTAGTCTAATTGATCAAGTTAGGTACGTTTTACAAAGGAAGTATATGAGAATGGGGTCACAGGAAGGTTCTAACTCTTCAAGAGGATTATTCTACTTCCCAATTTTCTCAATCCAACAATTAACTCATCAATTCATCATTCTTCATTGTGTGCACAATGAATCCCATTCTAGGCTAATCTAAACCCTCAAACAGTTTAGACTAGGGCTTGGTGGTAAAATTACCAAACCAACTCCTCTGACCTTGCCCCTTTGGAATATTAGAATAAATGCCTTTAAATTGCATTCTACCAATGGTCATTGGATTCCAATGGGTAGATTGCAAGTTAGGGCTCCATTTGTATTGTAACCCTTGAAAATAGAGGGTTTCAGACCTACAAAGAGTAAAACGCTTATAAATTCCTCGAAAATTCACTTCAAGAGGTTAGACCAAGTGCATTAGGAAAGTGATTCAGGGCACTTTCCAATCAACTCAAATTTTCATCACAAGATTTCACACCCTGTACGGAAAACTATCACTGCTATGGCAAAATCACACTTGTTCTATTCACTTTCTCCACCAAACTTTACAAAAATATTCAACCAACCTTCCCCATGGTTTTTCAAGCATATATAAACCCTCCTCAATGTTCATAACCTACTTTTTAATAGTTATGAACAATGGAGAGGTATTTGTCATCCTACCGACAACTTTGAAAATTTTCTTGACAACAAAGTGCAACATTTTAGCAACTTGGACAATATTGGGAATTAAGTACTTAGACCTTATGGATACATATCCAAGGTCATTATTTGACTCCAAACACCTAATAAAATATCCTAGACCTATCAACACTGAAAATCCAAATTCCAAGCCTTCATGACCTAATAGACCTCTAGGTTTATATGCTCACTCAAGAAATTATTGACCATACAAATAGGCACTCTATTACATCAAGGGTTATCATTGATCCAACCCATTATTACAACAAAAATGAACATGTAAACAATACCATGGCTAGAACCTTACTTGAAAAGTAGAAGGTTCTTTGCACCGGGTAGACACTTCATATATTCTACACCGGCACCAGTACCGACACCGACAGGACAAGAGACTTCTTTGACCACCGACAATACAGGCCATCATGGTATAGAAAAGGTTATCGGTATTGGAGGCTGACTTATCTTGGATTTGGCATCAAAAATATGTTTTAATGTTTACACATTTATGTTACTTGGATGACATGTAAGTTGATATTGTATATATCTTTGTAAGATGACATAAGGCATAAAATTTGTATACGGTATATAGAGCAGTTTGATTAGATCATTTTGACATATAGAGAGATAAGGACATGAGATAGGAGATTATTATATGTTGCGAAATATATTAGAGAGATTATGTATGTGAGGAATTTATTATAAGGGTTATTCCGGTAAGGGGTTTAGGGTTTCAAACCGGAACATACAGAGCTTAAATCAGAACTGTATTCTGGCATAGAAGATGCTATCTTAGTAGTTCACACTTCTCCGGATTATTGTCTGCAATTTCATATAGTCCGTGAGGCTCCTATTGTGATTTAGCAGTGTGGTCTAGGCTGTAAGCCTTCTTGCAAGTGTAGGCCCCTCATATTTTGCAATATCTCTTCATATGGCCAGTGGATTGATATTGTGGGTCACAAATCCCACCATGGTTTTTCCTCTTCGTGGTTTTCCATGTATAAATATGTGTGTTATGGTTCTCATTAATGTGTTTGGATTATTGGTTACTTGACTTCTCTCAATTCTATATGTATTGGTATACCGGTTGGTGTATGCATGTTTTGTTAAGGCTAAAATTTATTATTCTGATATAACACTGATTCATCCCCCCTTCTCAATGTTATTGGTTTCCAATAGTACCTTTTGATTCCACAAGATGCACTATTGAGGAGAAAGCTTTTGCTGCTAAAGTTGAAGAAGATGAATGGGTGATTGACAATGGTTTTTCACATCATTGGACTGATGATAAAATCAAATTTGTGAGTATGAAAAGATATGATGGTGAAATAGTTAGATTTGGAGATGATAAAGCTTGTGTGATCTGTGGTAGAGGTTCTATTTCCTTGGATGGTAAGCATAACACTGATTATGTCTTGTATGTGTAAGGTTTGAAGCATAATCTTTTAAGTGTTGGATAGATGGTTGACAAAGGTTATAATTTACAATTCAAGAATGGAAAATACAAGATCCTAAATGCCTCCGATATAGAAATTGCATCTGGAACTAAGACTGAAGGTAAAATATTTCATTTGAATGCTGGTGAGAAAATTTGTTTGATTTCTCAGATTAAATAAATTTGGTTGTGGCATAGGAGAATGTGTCATGTTAATTTTGATTCAATGATTAAGTTCAGTTCTACACAAGTTGTTAGAGATTTTCCTAAAATTGTTAAGCCCACTAATCTGATATGTAAGGAATGTCAAATGGGTAAGCAAACAAGAATTTCTTTCAAGAGTAAGCAGTATACATCTGATGGATTACTAGATCTTGTGCATACTAACCTATGTGGGCCTACAAATATTAAAAGTGTGCAGGGTGATAGATATTTTATGTTACTGATATTGAAGGAGAAATCAAAAGAATTGGACAAATTCAAGATATTCAAAGAAAAGGTTCAGACTGAGATAGGATTGAAGGTGAAATGTCTGAAATCTGATAGAGGAGGAAAATTTTGTTTTGGTGAGTTTGATTCATTATGTGATAAGTATGGGATTAGAAGATAATTATCTGCTCCTAGAACCCCACAACAAAATGGAGTTGTTGAAAGGAAGAACAAAACTATCTTGAATGCTACAAGGACTATGCTAATTGAAGGGAATGCTCTGAAGATCTATTGGAGAGAAGATGTTAGCACTATTGTTTACACATTCAAATGAGTGCATATAAAATGTGATACCGATAAGAATCCTTATGACCTATGGTTTGGTCATATTCCTACTATGAGATATTTCATAATTTCTGGTAGCAAGTGTTATATCAAGAGAGATGAGGATATAGGAAATTTTCATGCAAGAGTGATGAAGAAATTTTCTTGGGATATTCAACAAAGATCAAAGCCTACTGGTATTACAATAAGAGACTGAGAAAGATAGTGGAAAGTAAAAATGTGAAGGTTGATGAGAACTGTGGAAAATAAATCAAAGCATGAGGATATGATGATGGTCAACATATTGTTCTAACACCTATTCAGACTGAAGAATTGAAGCATAATGATCTGGTAGAGATAGTTAATCTGGATATTGTTGCTACCCATGGAGAGGTACATGAACTTGAAAATCAAAATAATCAGAAGACTCTAAGGTATGTAAGATTGACTCACTCTAAATATCATATTATTGGTGATAAAAATAAAGGTGTGATGAATAGGAGAAGGCTAGCTACTAAAGAGGTGTGTTTGATTTCGAAAATTGAACCTAAAGATGGTGTTGAGGCTTGCAAAGATGACAATTGGATAAGGGATATGGAAGAAGAATTGAAGTAGATTAAAAAGAATAACACATGGGAACTTGTTCCTAGACCTAAAGACAAAAATGTGATTGGTGGTAAATGGGTATTCAGGAACAAATTGAATGAAGCTGGTGAAATTGTCAGAAATAAAGCAAGATTGGTATGCAAATGATATTCATAGAAAGAAGGAATTGATTATGAGGATACTTTTTCTCCGATAGCTAGACTTGAAGCTGTTAGACTATTGCTTGCATATGTTGCCTATAAAGATTTCAAGGTATATCAGATGGATGTCAAGTCAACTTTTCTTAATGGTGATCTTGAGGAAGAAGTCTATATTGAGCAACCTGATGGATTTTCATTATCAGATGATGGAGATATGGTATGCAAATTGAAGAAAGCTCTTTATGGATTGAAACAAGCCCCTAGAGCTTGGTATGCTATATTGGATAAGTATTTGCTGAAATTAGGATTCAATAAAGGTACTATTGATAGTAATTTGTACTTCAAGATTGAGAATGGTAACATCTTCATTGTTGATGTTTTTGTTGATGATATTATCTTTGGAGGAGATGATAACTTAAGTAGGAAGTTTTTTGGTGATATGCAGAAAGAATTTGAGATGTCTATGATAGGAGAGATGAAATTTTTCTTAGGTTTGCATATTTCACAGATTGGAAAAGGTACTTTTATATCTCAAACTAAATATATGAAGGAATTACTGAAGAAATTTGGATTAGATGACTCTAAACTAGTTGGAACTCCTATGGTCACTGGCTGCAAATTATCTAAAAATTATGAATCTCCGAAAGCTAATCAGTTTTTATACATATATATGGTTGGTGTATTGCTATATTTGATTCAGACTAGGCTAGACACTATGCATGTTGTGTGCATGGCTGCTAGATATCAAATCTGATCTGAAAGAGAGTCATGTCACTGTTGTAAAGAGGATATTCACATACTTTAAAGGAACTGTGGATTATGGTTTGTGGTATCTGAGGAATGATGATTTCATGTTATGTGCTTACACTAATGTTGATTGGGCTGGTGATGTTGTTGACCAGAAGAGTACCTTCGATGGTGCATTCTTTTTGGGTAAGAAATTGGTTTTGTGGGCTAGCAAGAAACAAGATTCAATTTCCTTATCTACTGTTGAAGTTGAGTACATTGTTGCTACTAGTGATTGCACTCAAGTAGTTTGGATGAAGAAAATCTTTAAGGATATCAAAGTTATCTATTATAAGCCTACTGTCATATATTGTGATAATTCCAGTGCTAATAATATGTCAAAGAATCTGGTACAACATTCAAAGACTAAACATGTATCAATCAAATATCATTTCTTGAGAGAAAATTTAGAGAAGAGGAAGTGAAGCTAGAGTATGTGTCTACAAAGGAACAAATTTCTAATATTTTTACTAAGCCTTTGCCTACAAAGACATTTGTCAATTTGAGAGACAAGTTAGGGGTATCCACCCCTCCTAATGGGAACTAGATGCATTGAGATGCATCAATCCGGTGGACTTCACAGTCTTATCTTTTTCTCTGGATTGATGAGTTGGTGTTGCTACTCTGCTAGAGTAGTAAGTGTGTTTAAGGTGGAGAGAATCATGATTTGTTTATCAAAGGTGGAGAGTAAGTTTGGTTTTCTATTTTGAGAATCTTTGGTATTGTTGTCAAAGGGGGAGAGAAGCATGTGAAAAATTCTTTTATCTGCTTGATCTTAGGGGGAGTTTGATGGAGATGTTTTCTTTCTTTGCATTGATTTCTTTTCACATTCATATGTTTCCATGAATGCCAAAGGGGGATATTGTTGGACATTGTTGTTACTAGGATATGTTGTTGTCATTGATGTCGACGTATTCTTGTGATTTCTTGCTCCGGTAGTTTCAGATTGGTTTATTGGGATTGTGGTTTTGTGTATGGAGTATTTCTAGTATCATTATATCTTTTTGTATTGGTTTTGGTGATTCGGGAAGCTTAATTGACTATATCATATGATATGGTTTGCAATTTGTTTTTCTGATCAGTGCTTTTCAGAGTCCAGTATTTCCTATGGTATATTCCAATGTGATCATATCTTGAGCAAAGATTTTGGGAAATTTTTTGGGATGATCTTGTGTATCTTCATTTCAGATGGTTTATGATTTGGTTCTCTGCAAGTTATATTTATTCGTAACAGTTGTTGTTGTTTGATTACTCTTGAGTTTCAGATGTTGATAGATGAAGATTTGATAAGTGGTGTTGGTGCAGCTGTTACTGATAACTCTAGCATGTATGCTGGTGTTTCCTAATTATGTCCTATTTTTTTTTATTATCCTTATTGATCATTGTGCGATTTCTTGGTGATTTTGCTGAACCGGTGATGTTCTTCGTGTTATGCGGTATTCCTGGTGGTGTAGCTTGTTATGGTTGATATTGGCATGATTTTCGGTGGTGTTCTATGCTTGGGAATTTTATTTAGGTCCACGCTATATCATGTATATCATTATATTGGTTTGGTGGTCGATCTTTGTATCATGTAATTTTGTAATTGGGTGTTGAGGGTTTAGCCAACCTTGTTGTCAAGGTTGATGAATTGTATAAATAGGTGATATAGTCATGTAATTTAGGTATAAAGGTTGTTTCTGCATTATCAAAGAGTGGTGTATGTGTGAACAAAGGGATTCATATTTAGGTGTGGTGTATTGAGTAGAGATTGGTGTAGAGTAGACAAATGTGCTTAACCAGAACTATCATCATGCATTTGCAGATTCTATTATTGCAGTTCCTTCCTTCTGGATTGTAGTCCAAATCTTGTTGTAAGTTAGTGAGACTTTCCTAAGGGTTGAAACCTTTCGGGTTATTGTATCTTGAGTTGTAAGCTCTACATAGTGTGACTGAATGCTGGTGCATTCCCCATTGTAATATTTTCACATAATACTACATAATCATCTTATTGTGGGCAGGTTCCCACCATGGTTTTTACCTTAACCAGGTTTTCCACATCAAAATCTTGGTGTTGTGTGTTGTGTTATCTTTGTTGTTGTTGGATTTTATCAAATTTGTATTTTTGGTTGAAATTGTAGATTCGATAGAAAACTGATTCACCCCTCCTCTCAGTTTTCCCTCATTGTTGTTGCCAACAGACCTATGAGAAATTTTTTCTTAGATGAGTCATAATGACTTGGATCTCTTAGAGGAGCATTCTCATACCTCACTCATGGTCTACTTGATGTTTTATCACTTGAGAGGTATTGTCCACTATTACTTTCATGTACATTATGATTTATTCTTTGTCTTCTCATGCATATGGATGTTGAGCTACAAATGTTTGGTTTTAGATAGTTCATTTGAGGAGTGTGTATGGCATGTTTATCTCCTTATGTATTATGAGTTACATTCATTGATCTTGAGTTTAGGAGATGATATTGGGTTCATTCTCTTGGATAAAGAATAGATACTTGGTTTGATCTTCTTGATTAGAGAGACTTAAATCCGTGTTGATTATATAATATGTGTTTATTTGATCTCAAGGGATGGAATGGATAGATGTTTTTTATTCTATCCTCTTTGGGGTTTTATGGAGGATATCATACTTGACATAGTTAAGATTTAGAATTGTATGTAGAAGGACATGCTATATGTTCTGATTTACAATTTCTCTCTTTCCTATTGGTTATCTTCTTGGATGTTTGGTTTCACGTTACATTGGATTTGATATTGATTGGAGATATGGTGATCATAAGTTTGTGGTAATGTGTTGTCATATGGGAGATGAAATGGAGGTTACTTCATCTATTTCCTTTATTGGTTGTGAAGAACATGGGAGAGAATTGGAGACTTGTGGTGAGATTTGTACTTGTAGGTTATTGTTTTATAGGCTTTTCATATTTATGTGGATGTTCCTTGATACTACATGGTTATAATTAAAATTTATAGATGGCGCTATTAGTGTATCTTTGTATGTATCAATCATTTTTAGATTTGACATTGCCTATGAAATGAGAGTTTTTAGGTGTATATATGTGACAAATATTGCACTTGGAGCTTATGATTGTATGTTATAGATTATATATGTTGATGACATCAGATTCACTCTCTATATTGTATATACCTTGTAGGTATGGATAGTTGGCATGTTAGAATTTGTTGTGGTTGCTATTTTAGCTATAGACATTGGTTTCTTGATAGTTGTTGATGCTTTTGATACTAATGGATTGAGTGCTTGTGTTTGGGATATCATTGAGGTAGGACTTTGTGGATTGTCTTTGGATAGTTTCTCATCTTTGTGTAGTGGCAATGACATGATGGAGGATGAGAGAATTCATGTTATGGGATGGTGGTCACTTTGTTTCTTGTTATAGGTATCTTGATGGAGCGCATGGAACACTTGGATTCCATGATGGTATATGTTGATAGAGGGATTCTTCCCTTGTTCATGTTTGAGGTTATTTGTTGCCCCTTTTGCAATACGTACAACAAGTGAGAGAGTGTTGGGAATTAGGTGTTGTATGCCTTACATAATGTTATATAATTATATTATTTATTATATGTATGGTGCCACTTGATGAGTTGTATTTTATAACATTAATTTTAGATTTGTAAGTATTTAATACTAGAGAAATATATATAAAAAGTGAACACTTAGTAGGTCCAATATTAAATATGGGGTCAATGGTTATGTTGCCCATGATTTTTAGTCATATGGTTTTATTTAATACCACTCAGTGGTTTTATGGGAGCTTGATTCTATAATAGCAACCACAAGGGTAGTTGTTTAAAGTTAGCAAGTTTGTAGGTTAACTAGATTACCATTTGTGGGGGCTTCAAGCATGGAATGGGATGTGCGGTTACATTCTTGTTCATATGGAGTGCTTTTAGGTGGCTTGTGATTCAAAGGATTTCATGGATGTATTGTAATATTATATTGTTGAATAATTCATAGTGGATGAATGCTTTCAAATGTTGGGTTTTATTCTCGTGAGGGTTTTCCTAGGGTATATCTTGTGTCATCTTTGATGGGTTTGATGTCTATTCTTTTGCATGTGGATTTTGAGCAATTGTTTGCATTGCTTTATCATTTGGGTTATATGAAAATTGTCTATATGAGGCTGCAAGTATCCTTTCATTCTAAATTTGTGTGTATTCCATATTATTGCGATGAGATAGCATTGCCCTTACCCAACCCTTATGCCTAGTAGTAGACTTAACTACTTGGTTGAGTAAAGGGGATAGTGTCACCATTTCCAAACTACAAACCTAAGCAATTCCCCATGTTGGTCATATACACAAGTACAATAATTACTAATTATTTGTTCTTCTTACTACATATTAATTATAGATTACATATTACACTTAATATATATATATACACATACACAAACAATAATAATTAAATCCGTAATGTAACATCACATTGAAGTGTATTTATTGTGAATTTTTGTATAAATACATTAGAAACAACATATATCTATGTTTCAAAGGTTTTGTGCAGACAATAATAAACATAATAAAGTGTGTTTAGGACCATAGGAATGGGATACCTTTTCTTTGGAGATAACAAGAGATCAAATTTTAAAAAGTAGTAAAAATGTACAATATAGGAAACTTAAATTACTCATAATAAAATACATGATTTATAATATTTAGTGGATAAATATATCACATAATATATGGATTTCAATTGAGAGTGCACATGCGCATTGACAATTTTATTTAAAAAAAATTATCTCCTAGGATAGATGTTGTGTAGAAACCTAAATGTTTCAAAATATTATTTAAATTTTGGTATTTATAAATAGTTGGAGTTTACACATGAAGCATATAAAGTTATAATGAGATCAATTACCTCATTCTAATAACTCTAATTGAGCCTCTAAATGATCTCTCCCTATCAATTGAGAGAAATTATTTATTTCATCTCTTTGTATGTTGAGTGAAAGCCTATAATTCCTCTCCCTATGGTTGAAGAACAAGAGGCACGTGATTAATGTGAGGAAATTTGTTCCCCTTCTTAGCCTATTGACTAATATAAAGTCATTTATGAACTTGAACTTTAAAGCTATAATGCTCCACCAAGGAACCCCTACGAAAACAAGTTGATAAAACTTGTTTTTTGTTTTTTTGAAATATTCTAGATTAACTTATTAACTTCAATGTCAAAGATACAATACTAAGTGCCACATTTGCATGAAAACATGGACCAAAATGTCATGAGGGAAACCATGACACACAAGAACACCTCAACAAGACTGTTGGAAAATTGAGTTGTTGTGTTGCATTGTCATTGATGCCAACCTATCTTTTGTTTTCATTGATGTTAAAGGATGGTGTATTGGAATTTTCAACATGTAGGAAATATTTTTTAATGTCCCAGTGGAAGAATACCTTGTGATCCTTTGATATGTGAATATTATGTGTTGTGGCTCTAGATACAATTATTATAATATATCTATATTGCACTATCAGATTTGTAGGTCCTCTATTGTTTAGATGGTATAATTGGTTGTTGATATCTCTAAAAGTAAGGTTGTCTGTCAGAATAGGTTTTGGGAACTCCTGATGGCTTTTGGATATGTGGATTCAGTGTTGCAGTTTGGAGGACATGTTCATATGGTTTGTGTAGTGTTCTAGTTTAGTTTTTAGGTGATGTTTCAATTGGGAAGTAGATTTGCTATGATGTTTTGAGTTTTGTGTTGTGAGTGAGTCTAGTTTTTGATTGATTGTGGTGATGTATCCTACTTGGATCAGATTCCTTTGGTATTGGTTTTCTTTAGAAAGTGAGTTTGGTTAGTATTTTGGGTCTCATTGTGGCATGTGGAGATCCACATTGTGTATTTCGAATTGGAGGATAGTTTTGGGCCAACTAGTTAACATGCTTTATTTTTTATCTACACGTTTTATTTGATGTTGAATTTGGAGGATGTGTTAGCATGTACGGTTTGTTGGAATCAACTTAGATGGATGTGTTATGATATTTTTGGATCCTCTTTATCTCTTGGAGTTGACCACATTGGTTGTTATTAGTTCAAGTAGCCAAATTTATGTAATAGTGTTTATTCTATCTATGGCCAACCTAGTTAAGGGTTTTAATGATTAATATTGTATATAAAGGGGGTTTTAATGATTAATATTGTATGTAAAGATTAAGGTATATAAGAATTGTGAATTGATAAGTAGTAGATGTTAATGTTTTGTAAGGAGATTTGATGTTCAAGTTATGCAAAAAAATTAGTTGTAAAGAGGTTTAATGGTGATATCTTATTTATGACAGTGTTTTGAGATAGAGTTTAAAGTTGGATGTGTTTGCCATGATATTGGTCACTTGACATATGGTTCAAGGATAATTTCATGATCAAAAGATCATGTTCTTTTTAATTCATCTAATCCTTTCTTTGTCGAAAGATAGTTAGTCTCTTGGTAGTTTTTGTATCTTGCCCTGAGATAGTGTGTTTTAGTTCTACAATTCATTTGTATCTTTCCATAAGGTTTTGCACCTTAGTTATACAAGTCCTCTTAGGAGCAGTGAAATCTAGGGTCAACATTGTAATGAATTATATTGATTCTCATCATGGTTTTTACCTGCTTAGTTTTTTCACATTAATTTGGTGTTAATATGTTTGTTGTGCTTTGTGCTTTCAAGATTTATTATTTTTGTAATTATATGGTTGAGGTTTAAAGTTTAAAGATCATAAACTAAGTATCATTTATGCTCTGGACTGATTCACCCCCTTCTCAATCTTGTGGTGTTTTCAACAATTGGTATCAAAGTGAGGTTCCTTTTGAGAAGGTTAACTACTTAAGGAGAATCCAAGATGGCACAAGGTTACACTTTCAAGGCTCTAAATTTTTATAGCACAAATTATTCTTATTGGAGAGAAAGGATGGAATATCATTTGACAACTTTGTTGGCTGATATTTGGGAAAACATTAAGAAGGGTTATACTTCTCTGCAGAATGGTCCTACAACTTCGGATGAAATCAAAGCATATGAGATAAATGAAAAGGCTACAATTGTAATTGTCACTTGCTTGAATGATACAATATTTTAAAAATTTGAATGGGTGAAATAAGATAAATAAATTTGGTAGAAGTTGAAGAGTGTATTTTAAGGTGATGTAAAGAAAAACCAAGCCAAGATTACAAATCTAAAGCACAAGTTTGAAAATGTCTGATGATGAAAACATTAAAGGTTATATTCATCAAGTGAATGAAATTGTAAATGATCTTAGACATATTGGTGGAACACTAGAAGAAAGTGAATTTTTAAGGAATATAATGACAACATTTCCTAAAAGCTATAATCCCAACAAGTATGTTGAGGAGAGACATGACATTAATAAGTACTTTGTGGACCAGCTCCTTAGGTCACTTGTTGCCTTTGAGATTGATGAATTAGATGACATAAAAAAGGTAAGGAAGGAAGTTGCATTCAAAGTTACAAAGAAGCCTAAAGAAGAACCAGAAGAAATTGAAGACATTGATGAGATTGAAGAAAAGTTGTGAGAAGATTGAAGAGAGGAATTGGGAAGTACTAAGGTAAGTTACTCCTAAAATGTTTCAATTGTGGAAGAATTGATAATTATGCTTCTAGATATATGTATAAAGAAGATTATGGAGGAAGATCTAATGATGATAACAAAGGAAAGGATAACTACAAAGGGAATAGTATAAATATGAGAAGAGATTATAGAGACAACAAGAAGAAGAGTTTTTGTTCAACGAAGGCCTACTCATTTGAATAAGAAGATGACATGACTCAAATGAAGAATAATTATTCTTGTCTATAGAAGAAAATAATTATGAGTGGTTCAAAAGTTTAGAATCTGTAAAGGAATCTCTAAGTGTGAAGACTGTACTACATGCAAAAGTGGAACCAAAAGCATGGATCATCCACTCCAAATGTTCATGTTGCAAGGTTGATCAAAATGAGCTATTAATGTGTTGTCATTGATGTCAACATTCTTTGTTTGTCATTAGTGACTGGCTGGTATAAGTGATGTTGAGTTGTCTATGTAATTGTGCTGAGAGATTTGCCCCACATATATTCTATATTGTACACCTATTCATATACTTGAGGTATGTTGTTAAGCAATGTTTATAGATGTTATATTCTAGATTTGGTTCTCCAAATGGTTGTGCTAAGGAAGTTGTGTTTACAGTATGTTTTTTATTACGAGAAAAATAGGTTTTGAAAGGACCCTGAAACCCTTTACATCAGATTACAAAAGAGATCAAATAAAGTCCATTCATAACAAAATTACAACAACAAAAAACCACATAGGACTGATAGACAACATAAGACAAACAACAAACCACTCAGCCCACAAAAACAACAAAAAGCTAGCAAAATATCAACACAAAACCATCAACAGAAAAAGATCAACCCATATTTTTAAGGTTTTCCTCAACATCAGCACTAATTTGGTGCATCTTCTTGGTGGTGTTCTTCAAATCCAGAATATCCTAAGGTAGTTCAATGGATTTTTTCTTCATACTAGCACACATTCACTTTCCTGGAGGACCCAAATCATCAACACCAGCAACCATCTCCTTATCCATTTGCACAACATCCCTATCCATGTGAGATTTCTCCAGCTTGTTTACCATGGTAGACATAGTATCGGCAAAAAACTTCATAATATTATAGCTAGTTTCCATAATTCCCCAGAAGGTAGCCTCACATTTTACAATTCTGGCCTCCATATCCACAAATTTTTTGTCAGATATTTACTTAACATGAGTAGCTTCCATATTCTTAGCCAAACAATTTGTCATCACCTATTTTTCACTTTCAGTCCACAAGAAATCTACCAAAGTACCCTCAACCATCTCTTTACCATCATCGATAGGGTGAGCACTCAGAGTACCATGCGGAAAATCTTTAGTATTAGCATGCATAACTTCCATCTTGGAAGATAAAGACTGTTGCTTAAGATTGATATTTTTGAGTTCATAGAACACCGACCTGAAAAGATGAAAAACCTCCAATGAGATGTTTATGGCAACATTGAGTACATCAAATGGTATCTCTTATTTAGGATGAAAATCCCGTGGGGAAAAATCTGCTGAATCCTAAGAATTTTGTTTCGAGCAAAATGGTATCTCTTGTTTATCAGTATGTTTGATAGTGTTTCCGTATGAAATGCATGCTTCACATTTCTCTGCATTATAGTTTATGGTGCTGTATTTTTTTAGTTAAGTTGATAATGTTCTTATCTTTTCATTATATTTCTTTGGAACATTTTCTTGGGCTTTAGAAATATGGTTTTAAAGTTTGATGGTGTTTACTCAAGGTTTGGCCGACCTCGGGTGTTTACACTTCATATTATTGCTTTGATGATTATGGATCATTGTATAATGTGTTTGATGTTTATTTTGGTCTCAGTTAAGATGTTTTGTGTCCACTTTACATTCTTTTCCACTGTGGGAATGTTTAGTTCCGACCAAATTTGAATAGTGTTTGGTTAATTTGCTTAGCCGATATTGGGAGACTTTGCATATGTGAGGATGATATAAATAGAGGTGTGTGTGAAGAGAGAATAAAAGTATGGGTGTTGTGAAAGGAAGTGAAGTGCAATGAAGGTGTGTGAAAGATGATCTATCTCCTTGATTGTTTGATGACTGTTGTGTGAGTTGGTGAAAAGTGTTGAGTAGTGTGAACTTTCATGTGTTAGCTACATGAAGTAGTGAGTCAAAGGTATCTATAGATTTATCATTGTAGAGGTGAATCAGTGTTGGATTATTTCTCTTTTATTATTCTTCATTTTGGTAGTGAGCCCTCAAGAAGTGAGCCTCTTTATATTTCTCTTGGGTAGTGAGCCCTTTGGCAGTGAGTCTCTAGCAATGAGCCTTTATTTCTAAAAGTCACCTTAATCAGTGTCACCCTAACAAGTGTTTATATATTGAGAATAGTATTATCCATGTTTTTTCCCCTTACAGGATTTTTCATGTAAACTCTAATGTTTCATTGTGTATGGTGTGCTCCAATTTTCATGTTCTTTCATGCTTATATCTTTATATGGATTAAGTAGTGTTAGAGTTAAGTTATTGCGAATCTGATTTAAAGGAATAGATTCGTGACTTATTTATACAATTAATTCATCCCCCCTCTCATTTGTCTTGTGCATTATAATTTTCAACAATTGGTATCAAATCTTTGGTTCCTTCGATAAGAGTTTAACCACTTGTAGAGATACCGATGGTGCACAAATTGACAATCTCTATGTTTGATCGATCGGACTATGCTTTTTGGAAAGTGAATATGCAAGGTTACTTGATTTCTCGGGTATAAAGTATCAAAGTTTGTTGCACAAAAGTACACTAAATCACAAACTGGGGTGGACACTCTGGATGAGATCAAGGAATTTGAAGACAGTGAAAAGGAAAGGTTTGCTATCTTTAGTCCTCTTTCGAAGACTGAATTAACAAAAGTTGTATCTTTGGAATCTAATTATGAAGTATGAGATAAATTAAAAAATATTTATGAAGATGATACTATTAAACAAGCTAAGTTGTAGAATGCTAAAAATAAATATGAATGCTTGTTGATGGATGAAGAAGACAATATAACTAGCTACCTACAAAAGATAGATGATGTTGTATATGAGATCAAAGGTCTTGGAGGTAACTTACCGAAAGATGAAGTTGTGAAAAAGGTACTCACAACTCTTACTAAACCTTATAGATCTAAGGTTTCAAAAATAGAAGAATTGAATTATTTGAATAAGTATACTAGAGAATACTTGTATGGATCTTTACTTGCTTTTGAGATGACATAATTTGGTATTACTAGTGTAAGAACAAAAACTGCATTCAAAGCTACTAAATAAACAAAAGATGAGGAATTTGATGAAGAGAACTTTGATGAGATTGAGGCAAACTTTGTGAGAAGGATGAAGAAAGGAATTGGAAAGTATAAAGGTAAATTTTTGTTTAAATGTTTTAGCTACGAAAAGATAGATCACTACGATTCTAGATATCCTGATAGAATTCCAAATTAAAAGAATAAGAAATTAAAAGGAAATTTTAATAAGAAGGCTTATTATGTTAAAGAAGATGAAAATAATTCGGATGATAAATTTTATTATGAATAATATAGTGAATGTTTATTCTTGGTTGTAAAGGAAGAATCTTGTTTTGCTGACCCTAGAAAAATTGTGAAGGAAAAAGCTTTAGAAGATGCTACTAAAATGAAAGGTATTGTTGTATCTATTTTTCATGCTACAAGGGATAAAGATGAATTAATTATTGATAGTGGATGTTCAAAATCATATGAGTAGTGACAAGAGGAAGTTTGTAAACCTTGAAAAAATTGATGGAGGAGTTGTTAGCTTTGGAGATGATCATACAACTAGGATAGTTGGAATTGGTTTGAAAGTTTTGATGGCATACATAATAATGATAATGTTTTCTATGTTAAAGGCTTAAATCATAACCTTTTGAGCATTGGTCAAATGTGTGGAAATTGATATAATCTTGTTTTTTAGGATGATGGGTGTGAGATCACGAAAGGTTTGGAACTATGACCGGAGTAGGAAAGAATACAAATGGTGGATACCACATGATGGAATAAATTAACAAGAGTTGATTATGGCATCAGAGGATGTGTCACATTAATTTTGATAATCTAGTGAGGATTAGTTCAATTCAAGCTATGAGATATTTGCCAACGATCACAAAGCCTGCTAATGCTATTTACAAAGAATCTCAAGTTGGAAAATCAAACAAGGAGAAATTTCAAAGTTAAGGAACAATCTTCTAGTGAACTATTGGAATTAGTGCACACTAATCTATGTGGTCCAACTAGAAAAAAAAGTCAACAAGGTGGAAGGTACTTCATGCTCTTAATTGATGATTACTCTAGAATGACTTGGGTTACTTTCTTAAGAGAAAAATCTGAAGCTCTAGAAAAATTTAAGAAATTCAAGGTCATGGTTGAAAATGAGATAGATAGAAGAATGAAATGCTTGAGGTCTGATAGAGGTGGAGAGTTTACTTATGAAAAATTCAATACTTTTTGTGAGAATCATGGGATAAGAAGACTCTTGTCTACTCCTAGAACTCCACAACAAAATGGTATAGTTGAAAGGATGAATAGAACAATTCAAGAGGCTACTAGAATAATGATGAATGAGGCAAGTCTACCAGAAATCTACTGGAAGGAAGAAATACACACTATAGTATACACACTTAACAAAGTGAAAATTAGAAAAAATCATGGGAAGACATCCTATGAACTTTGGTATGGAAGGACTCTGTCTATGAAAATTTTCTGAGTATTTGGAAGTAAATGCTATATCGAAAGATGAAGAAAATTTAGGAAAGTTTGATACAAGAGTTGATGAAGGTATTTTACTTGGCTACTCTACTAAAAGAAAAGTGTACATATGTTATAACAAAAGACTGAGAAGAGTTGTTGAAAGCAAAAATGTGAAGGTTGATGAAGACACTTTGAAGAATACAGTTGCAAAGATGGGATATGAATCTGATGAGTCTACCAGAAATCCAGAGGAAGAAAAGGTTGAAGAAACTAAAGTAGGAGATGATAAGGAATATGTTTCAAAAATCACTCCTAAGAATCTGAGGTATGTACATAAGAATCATTTAGAGAAATAGATTATTGGAGACAAGAACAAAGGGGTTATCATAAGAAGTAAATTTGTTGAAGAATTGGTGAATTTATGCTTAATTTCAGAGACAAAGCTGAAAACAATAAAAGATGCTTGTAGTGATCAATATTGGATGAAATTTATGCAAAAAGTATTGGAATAGATTGAGAAGAATCAGAATTGGGAACTTGTCCCAAGGCCAGTTGACAAGAATTTGATAGGGACTAAATGGGTATTTCAAAACAAACTAGATGAAGATGGACACATAGTAAGAAAAAGGGAAATACTTGTATGTAAAGGCTATTCATAAATAGAAGGTATAAATTTTGAGGAAACTTATGCTCCTGTAGAAAGAATGGAAGCTATCAAAATGTTTCTATCTTTTTCAGCACAAAAGGATTTCAAGGTCTATTAGATGGATGTTAAGCCTGCTTTCTTGAACAGGGAACTAAAAGAGGAAGTCTTTATAAAATAACTAGAACGATCTGACCTATCAGATGCTTTGGATATGGTCTGGCAATTGAAGAAGGAATTGTATGGATTAAAGCAAGCTCCTAGAGCTTGGTATGCAAGGCTTGACATGTATTTTCTAAAGAAAGGATTTCAAAAAGGTACCACCGATAGTAATCTCTATTTTAAGGTAGTACAAAATGACATCTTGATTGTAGTTGTTTATGTGGATTGTATAATATTTTGAGGAAATGATGGTATGTGCAATAATTTTTCTAATGAAATGCAAGAAGATTTTGAAATGTCTATGATTGGGGAAATGAATTTCTTTCTCATTTTTTGAGTTAGTCAGAAGGATGATGGTATATTTATTTCACAAATTTCACAATCTAAGTATATTAAAAAAATATTAAACCTATATGTACTCCTATGGCTACTGGTTGTAAGTTGATAAAAGATGTTGAATCACTAAAGACTGATCAAAGCATATACAAATCAATGATTGGATGATTATTGTACCTGACTACTACTATACTGGATAATATGCATGTTGTTTGTCTTGTGGCTAGTTTCCGACAAGATCCCATATGTTGTATGAAAATAATTTTTAGATACTTAAAAGGAAAAGAAGACTATGGTCTATGATATCCTAGAAGATCTAACTTCACTCTTATTTCCTAATACCAATGCAGATTGGGTTGGTTGTGTCGATGATAGAAAACATACAAGTGGGGGTGCATTTTTCCTTGAACCTCGCTTGGTTGCTTGGTCAAGTAAGAAAAAAGATTCAATATCTTTTTCTATTGTTGAAGATGAATATATTTCAATTGATACTTGTTGTACTAAGGTATTATGGATGAAAACAAATTGAAAGAAATTTGAATATTGTTTGATGAACCTATTTCAATATTTGTGACAATACTAGTGCAATAAATTTCTGTAAGAATTTGGTACTACATGAACAAGATTGAAACATATTTCAATTCAATGCCACTTCTTGAGGGAGAAAGTTTTAGAGAATGAAGTGAAGATTGATTGTGTGCCTACAAAGGAACAAATTGTTGATATCCTTACTAAACCAATTTCTAAAGATACTTTTTAATATCTCAAGGAAAAATTGGGGGTCATTTCCCCTCCTTTTCTAAACTAAATGCATATAGATGTGGATTAGTCTAGTGAATTTCATGAATATTATTATTCTACACATGATTTGGGGTTACCCCTTAGGGGGGGCTAGGTGAAATTATAAGTTTTTGAAGAGTTGAATAGAATGAGCTTGTTAGTCCCAACCGGTGCCAAGAGGGGAGGGGTGAATCAACACTTAATAAAATTTTCACAATTTAACTTTTATCTTAAATCTACATTCATCTATAAGATCCAACAATATACTTAATCACTGAAGTAAAATATGTAAGCATGAATATTTGACATTGACACCAAGGAGTTATCTCATGGAAACCCAATAGGGAGAAAACCACAGTGTGAGTAGGAACTCACAAAATTTGTACTCTTCTGAAGTACGCCCAGTTAAGTGCCATCCTAGTTAGGAGATTACAAAGACAGTGTTAGGTGCCACCGAGTTAAGGGATTTTGAACAAGCTCGGTTAGTGCCTTTACCCTGTTAAAGGTATCATGGTTAGAGGACTTAGAACATCAGTTAAGATATCACCCGATTAAGGGATTTTACAATAGGGACCTATTAAAGTCCACCCACTTAAGGGATTTATGTTTGTAGTTGTTAGAAAGCAACAGATGGATGATATGCTAAATTAGCTACTAATAGCTTGATCAGATTTCAACATGTATCACACTCAATACACAATGATTATGTCTTCACTGCACATCAGCGGTTTCATTCTTACACCTTTGGCTCTTCACTCAGCCGGTCTCCTATCCCTTAGCATTATACTCTGCCAATCCTCAGACCTTCGGCCCTGCACTCTACCGGTCCCCTGACCTTCAGCTTTGCACTCTGCCGATCCTCTAATTTTTGGCTCTACACTCTGTTGATCCACTGTATCTCAATTCTGCACTTAGTCTATCTACCTCAAACACACTCTATTGTGCTAACTCCTCTTAGCAATTTCTCTTTCTCTTCTCTACACTTTGTATCGCCTTCAACAAGATCTCCTTGTTGCAAATTTTTTTATCAAAACTTTCTGAAAGAGCTTAAGAACTCTTTATACATTTTCTGCGGACACCTTTAGGCATTCCCTCAATCTAACCAATCATGGATTTCAGAAGATTTCAAATTCAAAATCTCCCACTCTTTATCTGCGTGCCTTTCAACAATTTTGCCAAGTGTTCAACCAATTTTGCCACCGCATCCCAAAGATAGAAACTTCTATGTCGTGTTCAGCCAATTAAGTGCGAACCAGAAAATACACATGTGATCATGCTTGACTGCATGATAATTTAAAGTTGACCTTACCAACATATGCTTTGGTGTAGACACAATCTCACCAACTCATCCTTTGCCATCGCAGCTGAATAGCTGATCACCAATCCAAGATTTATGGTGATAACCTATCTTCCTTCTGTCATACTGGTGTACCGGTATGCCACTACACTTCTATATTACCAGTTCATCCTTTGATTGCTAGTTTCTTGTGTTAGCACCAAGTCTCTTCCTCTATTTACCAATGAGTTGTTGGTTTGTTAGAACGAACAAGTTTTCTTGTCTGAGTCACCTTTTGTGGCTTCATCATCACCAAAGTGACCGATCTTCCTAAATGATAGATCGGTTGACTTAATTTTTCTTTCCTTGAGCTCAATGAACCTTTGATCATTCAAATACCAATGTTGTTTCCATGTATTGTAAGTCATCACTTTTTCTTACTAAAAAGCAACACCACTCTACCTATACCACTTCACCAGTTAGTGCCTTCATCGGTAAGTGTTGGACATCAATGATAAACCTTAGCACTATATCAGTTCTCTAGATTGACCAGTTTTGTCAATGCCAACAATCCAACAGTCTCCCCCTTTGGCATTGATGGAAAACACTTCAAACTCTAGCTAATTAGATCCATGTTTCTTCATCTTTGTACCAGTCCATTCATTTTGTCCTAAATGATGAATATCTCCCCCTGTCACTGATATCTACCAATTCTCAAGCACTCTAAACAAGTGATGAATATCTCCCCATTGACAATAATGCCAAAGAGTCCTTTCTAAACACTTACAAGACTGCCCCCCCTAACTGGAGTAGTCCACACTCATCAATCTAGTTGTTTTTAGAAAAAATAACTTGAAATCATACTAGATTGATGTAGAACCCTGTTTGCTTACTTTACTAAATGGAGGGGCATAACCCCCAACTTACCTTTGAGATAGTCAAAGGTGTCCTTTTGTAGTGGCTTGGTGAAGATATCAGCCACCTGCTCTTTTGTTGGTATGTACTCCAACATCACTTCCTTTTCTTGAACTTGTTCTCTTAGATAGTGATATTTGATGGCTATATGCTTCATTTTGGAGGGCATCAACAGGTTCTTGGATATGTCAATGGCACTGGTGTTGTCACAATGAATCACTATCGGTCCAACTATTTTTTCTTGTATTCCTTCCAACAGTTTCTTGATCCAAACTATCCATGTGCAGTTGATTGCAACAACTACATACTCAGCTTCAGTTGTGGATTGAGAAATGCAGTTTTGTTTCTTACTTGTCCAAGATACAATCCTATCTATGAGAAAGAATGCACCTACACTGGTGCTCTTCCTGTCATCAATGTTTCCAGCCCAATCTGAATTAGTGAAGACACTTAAACTGAAGTCTCCATTGTGTGGATACCAAAGACCATACTCATCAATCCCCTTTAGGTATCTAAATATTATTTTGACTGCCATCATGTGAGTCACTTTCGGGTTTGCAGAAAATCTAGCAACCAAGACAACAACTTGTGTTATGTATGGTTTGCTATGGACTGCATACTGTAACTTACCGATCATGGACTGGTAAAGTGTCTCATTTACTTCTTCAGCCTCAACATGTTTAGATAGATTGCAACCTATAACCATTGGAGTTCCAACAAGTTTGCAATCTTCCATTCCAAAAGTTTTCAGAATTTTCTCTTATGTATTAGTCTGACTGATGAAGATACCAATAAAGAAATTTATCTTGCCAATCATGGGCATCTTAAATTCTTGCTGCATTTGTCCTACAAAGCTTCTTCTCATCTCATCATCTCCCCTAAAGACGATGTCATATACAAAGATCTAAGAAATTAGGTGTTTTCCTTTAGCTCCACTCTTCAAATATAGGTTATTGTTATCACTAGTTATTTTGGATGCTATGCTTAGCAAATATGAGTGTAACCTCTCATACCAAGCTCTTGGTCCTTGTTTTAGACCATACAAAGCCTTTTGCAACCTGCATACCATATTCCTCCCATCTTTAGATGCAAACCCTTCTCGTTGCTCTATGTATACTTCTTCCTCTAACACTCCATTTAAGAATGTTGATTTGACATTCATTTGGTATACTTTAAACCTTTTATAAGTAGCATAGGCCAGCAAAATTATGACCCCTTCCAATCTGGCTACCAGTGTGAAGGTTTCTCCATAGTCCAAACCTTCTTCTTGAGAATAGCCCTTATAGACCAATCTTGCCTTGTTTCTTATCATCTTAGCGGTTTCATCCATTTTATTTCTGAACACCCACTTGGTGCCTATTACATTTTTATTTTCCAATCTGGGTACTAGAGTCCATGTATCATTTTTCTCTATTTTCTCCAGCTCTTCTTCCATGGATTTCACCTAGTCATCATCTTTTAGAGCCTCCTTTGTTGTTTTGGGCTCAAAAATTGAGAGCATACACCCATTCTCTCTTTCTCTTCTTCTAGTTAGAACTCTAGCATCCTTGTCACCCATGATATTTTTTGCAAAGTGATTATTTCTGACATATTTAGCCAATACCAGTTCACTCCTCAGAGCTTCTTCAATCAGTTGTGCAGGTTCTACTTCACAAGCTTCTACATTAGCCACTTCAATGGGATCTTCTTTAGTAGGTTCCATCGGTACATTGTACTCAAACTATTTATAGTCCTTCGGTTCACTCTTATTGTCCTGTTCATTTTTCTCAGAGTACTCATGTACTCTGACATTTGCACTTTCTAAAATCTTACCAGTTATTTTGTTTAAACATTGGTATGCCTTTCTCTTTGTTGAGTAACCTAAGAAGGTTCCTTCATCACTCTTGGGGTCAAATTTTCCAGTGTACTCATCCCTTTTGATATAACACCTGCTTCCAAATACTTTGAAATAACAAACATTAGGTGAGTATCCACTACATAATTCATAGGGGGTTTTGTTTGTACCCTTCTTTACCCATATCTGGTTCAAAGTATATACAACAGTGCTTATTGCAACTCTCTAGAAGATATTTGGGATGTCCTTCTGTATCATGAGAGTCCTTGCACAATCAATAAGAGTTCTATTTCTTCTTCAACAACTCCATTCTACTAAGGTGTTCTTGGTGTAGACATTTGTCCCATGATTCACTATTCCTCATAGTAGTTCATGAACTCTTGAGAGGTGAACTCTCCTCCTCTGTCTGATCTTGAACACTTTAGATTATTATCGGTTCCTCTTTCTACTCGAGCCTTAAACACCTTAAACATGTGAAAGGCTTCAAATTTTTCCTTCAAGAATACAGCCCACATCATTCTTGAGAAGTCATCCACAAATAAAATAAAATACTGGTCTCCATAGAAACTCTTGGTTCTCATGGCACCACATAAGTCTGTGTGAACTAGGTCTAGCACACTTTTAGGTGAGAAACTTTTACTGCTGAAACTGGACCCGGTCAACTTTCCTAATTAACACTCCTTGCACATAGCATTTTTAGGTTTTACTATGTCAGACATACCTCTGACAGATTTTGCCTTATTGACTTTAGCTATGCTATCAAAATTAACATGAAAAAATATTTTGTGCCACAACTAGATGTCTTCAACCTTAGCCACTAGACAATTACCTATGGTGGTGTCTAGATGAAACAAATTGCCTCTTGACTATTTACTGGTTGCTATTAGACTTCTAGATTTGTCATTTATTTTGCATATCCCTTCATTGAACTCTAACTGGTATCCCTTATTGTTAAGTTGTCCAACACTTAACAAACTATACTTTAATCCTTCTACCCAATAGACATCATCACAATTTTTCTTATCATTCAAAGCTATAGACCCCTTACCTCTTACTGCACATGAGGCATCATTTCTGAACCTCACTGTTCATCCATTGCAATCCTCCATGCTGAGGAATTTGCTTCTGTCACTGGTCATATGGTGAGTGTAGCCACTGTCGATCACCCATTCTCCACACCAGTTTGTGCTAGAAATTAATTCCATAGAAATGCCATCTCCATCAGATCCCTTTGATTCTTCATCAATGACTCTTTCTACAAGATAACATTCCTTCTTGCTCTTGTCCCCATAACTTTTGAAATTATCTTTCTTGTCTCTATCATTGTCAGGGCATCATGAAGCAATATGACCTATCTTATTATAGGAGAAGCACTTTAAGGGTAGTTTACCTTTGTATTTACCTTTTCCTCTTGGAAATCTTCTTGCCAGTAGAGCTTCAGTTTCATCTTGCTCTTGTTCCTCAGAGAGCAGATTGTCACTCTCATGGGAATGACCGGTTCTGGTAGTAGAGCTACTACCAAATTCTTTCCTTCTCCTTTTTGGTGCATGCATCATGGATGTTTTGAAAGAAGCATCAATATTTGGTATGTTGTTGTCATAATTGCTCAATTCAAAAGTAGTCAACTTATCAATTAGTGAGTCAAGAGTTACATTGACTGTTCCCAATGATCTGAGTTCCTAGATAGTAGAGACCCTTATAGCATATTGTGGTAGCAGAGTTCTCAGGATTTTTTTAACCACATAATCCTCCTCGAGATTTCCTCCTGCACTTTTAATGGATTTTATTACATCCTTTATCCTCTTACTATACTGCTCTATGTTTTCACTTTCCTACATTCTCATCTCATCATATTTTCCTCTCAGACTATCTACTTTGGCCTTTTGAACATGGGGATCACCCCCATAGACTATCTTCAGCATCCTCCATATCTTAAAAGTTGATTTCAAATATTGTAGCAGTATTATCCATAGTAGCAGTATTATCTCGTCTTTCCTTGATCTGGTCCAGAGTAAGAGTCCCTGAAGGTTCATTGTACTCAGTGATCACATGATTCCAATAGTGTTCACCAAGGGATCTTAGATAGAGTTTCATTCTTCCACACCATAAGGTGTATTTCTCCTTACAGAACTTAGGACCCTCCTTACGCATCATCTTTCATCTTTCCCTAAGCCAGCTAAGCTTCTTCTGATTCTAGGGACCTGATTCTCTAATACCAATTGTTATTCCCAATCGGTGCTGAGAGGGTAGGGGTGAATCAACACTTAATCAAATTTTCACAATTTAACTTTTATCTTAAATCTGCATTCATCTAAGATCTAACAATATACTTAATCATTGAAGTAAGCAAGCATTAAAAGTTGACAGTGACACCAAGGAGTTATCTCATGGAAAACCAATAGGGAGAAAACCACGGTGTGAGTAGGAACTCACAAAATTTGTACTCTTTTGAAGTACACTTGGTTAAGAGCCATCCCTATTAGGAGATTACAAAGACATTTTTAGGTGCCACCTGGTTAAGGGATTTTGAATAAGTTCGGTTAGTGCCTTTACCCTGTTAAAGGTAGCTTGGCTAGAGGACTTAGAACATCAGTTAAGATGTCACCCGATTAAGGGATTTTACAATAGGGACCTATTAAAGTCCACCTGATTAAGGGATTTATGTTGTAGTTATTAGAAACAAAGAGATGGATGATCTGCTAAATTAGCTACTGATAGCTTGATCAGATCTCAACATTTATCACACTCAATATACATTGATTGTGTCTTCACTACACAACACTAGTTTCCTTCTTACACCTTCATCTCTTCACTCAGTTGGTTTCCTATCCCTCACCACTGCACTCTACCAATCCTCAGACCTTCAACTCTACACTCTGTTGGTCCCCTGACCTTCAACTTTGCACTTTGTCGGTCCTTTGATCTTTGGCTCTGCACTCTATTGATCCATTGTATCTTGACTCTACACTTAGTTGATCTACCTCAAACACACTCTACTATTCTAACTCCTCTTATCACTTTCTCTTTCTCTTGTCTACATTTTGGATCACCTTCAACAAGATCTCCTTGTTGCAAATTTCATGATCAAAACTTTCTGAAAGAGCTCAAGAACTCTTTATACATTTTCTACCGACACCTTCAGGAATTCCCTCAATCTAACCAATCATGGATTTCAGAAGATTTGAAATTCAAAATCTCCCACTCTTTCTTTGTGTGCCTTTCAACAATTATGCCAAGTGTTCAACCAATTTTACCACCGCATCCCAAAGATAGAAACTTTTGAGTTGTGTTCAGCCAAATAAGTGTGAACTAGAAAATCCACATGTGATCAAGCTTGACTGCATGATAACTGAAAGTTGACCTTACCAACATATGATCTGGCATAGACACAAGCTCACCAACTCATCCTTTGCCACCGTAACTGAATAGCCAATCACCGCTCCAAGATTTATGGTGATCACCTATCTTCCTTCTGTCATACCGGTGTACCGGTATGCCACTACACTTCTATATTACTGATTCATCCTTTTATTTTTGGTTTGTTGTGTTAGCACCAAGTATCTTCCCCTGTTTACCAATGAGTTACCAGTTTGTTAGAACAAACAAGTTTTCTTGTCTGAGTCACCTTTTGTGACTTCACCATCACCAAAGTGATCGATCTTCCTTAATGATAGACCGGTTGACTTAGTTTATCTTTCCTTGAGCTGAATGAACCTTAAATCATTCAAATACCAATGTTGTTTCCATGTATTGTAAGTCATCACTTTTGCTTACTAAAAAGAAACACCACTCTACCTATACCACTTCACCGGTTAGTGTCTTCACCAGTAAGTGTTGGACATCAATAACAAACCTTAGTACATATACCGGTTCTCTAGATTGACCAGTTTTGTCAATGCCAACAATCCAATAGAGATAACATTTTTTGTATCTGAGCCTTTGTCCTTTATGGCAAAGGGGGAGATAATGAGAATATGAGATGTTTGGCAAAGGGGGAGAGAATGTGAAATGGATTGGTTTCTGGTTTTTGGAAAAAAATGGTATGAGAGCTATTGTTGTTGTCATTGATGTGTTTATATCAATGACAAAGGGGTATATTGGTGCAAGTTTGATCAAATTTATCTATTAATGTGTTATCATTGATGTCAACATGCTTTGGTTGTCACTAGTGACTAGTTGGTATAAGTGATGCTGAGTTCTCTATGTAGTTGTGTTGAAAGATTTGCTCCACATATCTTTTATATTGTACATCTATTCATGCAGTTTGGATATGTTAAGAAATTTATAGAAATTTTATATTATAGATTTGGTGCTCTAGATTTCTATGCTAAGGAAGTTGCTTTTATCAATATGTTTGATAGTGTTTCCATATGAAATGCATGCTCTATATTTCTCTGTGTTATGGTTTAAAGTGTTGTAGTTTTGGAGTTAAGTTGATAATGTCCTTAGCTTCATTTTATTTATTTGGAACATGTTCTTGGGCTTCGAAAGTAGGGTTTCAAAGTTTGATGGTTTTTACTCTATATTTGTCTGAGCTTGGGTGTTTACACTTCATATTATTACTCTAATGATTATGAATCATTATATAATGTGTTTGATGTTTATTTTGGTCTTAGTTAAGATGTGTTGTGGTCCACTTTACATTCTTTTCTAGCATGGCAATGTTTAGTCCTAACCCCCAATTTCAATAGTGCTTGGTTAAGTTTCTTAGATGATCTTGGGAAACTTTGCATATGTGAGGATGATATAAATAGAGGTGTGTGTGAAGAGAGAATAAAAGTATGGGTGTTGTGAAAGAAAGTGAAATGTGATGATGGTGTGTGAAAGAGGATCTATCTCCTTGACTATTTGATGAATGTTGTGTGAATTGGTTAAAAATGTTGAGTAGTGTGAACTTTCATGTGTTAGCTACCAGAAGGAATGAGCTGAAGGTATCTACATATCTTATGGTTGTAGAGGTACATTATTGGTGGTTTCTTTCTCTTTTACTATTTTATATTTTGGTAGTGAACCCTTTGATAGTGAGCCTCTCTTTCTTTCTCTCGAGCATTGAGCCCTTTTGCAGTGAGCCTCTTGCAATGGGCCTTTCTTTGTAAAAATTACCTTAATTGATGCCATCCTAATAGGCATTTATATATTAAGAATATCATTCTCTATGGTTTTTCCCCTAAAAGGATTTTATATATAAAATTTGGTGTTTCATTGTGTATGGTGTGCTCTAGTTTTTATGTTCTTTCATGCTCATATCTTTCTGTAGATTAAGTGTTGGAGTTAAATTGTTGTGAATATGATTTAAAGGAATAGATTTAAGATTTATTTATGCAATCAATTCACCCCCCCTCTCAATTTTATTGTATGTTAGAACATTCAATATTAAGCCATATAATTAGTGATAAAGACAAGTTTATTAACCTTGAGAAATATGATGGTGGATCAGTTAAGTTTGGAGGAGAAAAAGATCCACCTATTTGTGGAAAAGGAAGCATAAAACTGATGATGTCTATTATGTTAAAGGTCTGAGAGTAACCTATTAAGTGTGGGTCAAATGTGTAGAAAAGGTTATAAGGTCATTTTTCATGGGTCTGGATGTGAAATCAGAAAAGGTACAAGGACTAATGAAAACATTTACTATGTGAAGGACAATAATAGAGGCAGTTGTTTACTAGCACAAGTTTGTAATCAAACTGAGGATGTACCTATGATTGAGTCATCCCTTCTACTATAAAATAAATGAATGTCTCGAAATATTGAATTCAGGCAAAGATAGTAGAAGAAGAATTAAACCTGACAGAGGAAAGTCAGACAATGGAACCAATACCTCACTCAGTATAAAATAATGTGGCAAAAGACAAGTGGGAGTTCATGAACAAGTTGAATAAATCTAGTAGAGAAAATTTCAATGATAAATTAAGGAACTCTAATCAAAATGGTTTCCCTTAGGTGTGAAATAAGAAAGTATTCAGGAGGTCTCCTACTGAAGCAGTCACTGGTGAGGAGGGACCTCAAAGAGATCAATTTGGACTGGTCAACAAGAGTAACACAACGAAAACACAAATATATGATGGAGGCAATGCATAACAGACTATTTTATATTATGAAAATTGATTAAAACCAACTGGTAACAACCGAGTTACAACATAACCAACTCACACGCCTAGTAGAACATACATAATAGGTCACAACTGAGACCTTGAATATTAAGATCTATCTTCTACACTCAGTCTAGCTACCTGATTCTTCGATTGATTGCATTCTAATGCACAATTATAATTATATATACGATCCAAAGGATCTGGTTGGCCCAAAAAGGGATCAAAACCTGAAGAGAAAGACCTAATGTGTAAAATTAACAAGGTCAACCTCTGCCAAGAGATTCCTTCAAGAAATCCAAAGGATGAAATGTAGATCATAGGAAAAGGTTGGCCACACACCAAGGAACATCAAAATCAACACCCAAGGCTCCATAAGCTTCAGAAGGGATTCTAGTAGATCACCAAAATAGGTCCAGGCAACCGGTAACAAGAACTGTCAACCGGTAACAGGAAACTGTCAAGGAAATCAATAGCGATAACTTGCCAGAAAATGATCCAAATGCGATATGGTCTGGAAATAAGAAAGATTATCAAGTCTTCAAGTAGAATCCAACTCCATAAAATCCAGTGAGCCAAAACTGGGACACACAAAAGAAAAGTTGAAACTACAAATAGAAAGCAAAACAAAAAGAAAATATTTTTGGTTGATGCAAGATTTCTATGAACCAAGGATGCTCCCGCGTTAGACATCCGAGGTTATTAAAAAAATAATCCTCTCACTTTACTGGAGTTAGAGGAAAACCAAGGTGGTCTATCTCTTCCTAATAAATCCAAGATGAATCTTCAACTGGTATGTCCTTCCACTTCAAAAGATACTCTTTATACTGACTGCTCTGGGTACTACGCCCAATCCTACTATCCAAAATGTCTTTAATATGATCCAGTTCCTTCTGGGGAAACTGTTTCTCTAAGACTGCAATATTGTCCTCACTGAATTCTGGTTCATGATACTCATGAAGATCTACAATGTTAAACATAGGGGAAATACTCAGACTATTCAGTAACTCCACTTCATATGCATTTCCGGAATTGAACTTCCTCAAAATCCTGTAAGGTCCAAACTTCTTCATCTACAATTTGTTATAAGTTCCAACCGAGAATCTCTATTTTCTCAGATATACCATCACTTCATTGCCAACTTCAAATTCCTTATGTCTCCTCTTCTCATCTACCTTCTCCTTATACTTGTTGTTCATGTCTTCCAAATGCTTCTTAACCAAAATATGTAAGGCTGTCATGTGATTTGCAAAGTCTTCTACTTCTGAACTTCTCCATTCTTCATTGCTAATATCCCATAATTTTGATATACCTCTAGGATGCACTCAGGTAACAATCTCAAAAGGTGTTCTTCTGGTACTCCTATTCACTGAATTATTGTAGGAAACTCTACTTGTGCAAGGATCAAATCCCAACTTCCAGTTTTATCTCCAACTAAACATCTCAACATTCCCAAGCTTCGGTTAACTAATTTTGTCTATCCATCAGTCTATGGATGAAAAGTAGAACTGAACTTCAAATCTATCTTCATCTTCTTCCAAAGTGTTCTCTGAAAATAGCCAACAAACTTAGTGTCTTTGTCTAAAACTATGCTCTTAGGTAATCCATGCAATCTCACTACTTCCTTGAAAAATGGGTCTACTACATGTAATGCATCTGATGTCTTCTTACAAGGTATGGAATGAGCCATCTTCAAAAATCTATCCACTACCACAAATATAGAATCATTCCCTCTTAGTGTTTTAGGCAACCCAAGTACAAAATCCATGCTTATATCCTCCCAAGGTCTTATTGGTACTGTCAAAGGTTTATATAATCCCACATTCTCACTACTACCCTTTACAACTTGACAAACTCTACAAATTTCCACATATCTCTTAACATCCTTATGGATCTGGGGACAAAAGTACTGCTCACTCACTAATGCTACTATTTTGTCAATACCAAAATGTCTAGCCAAACCTCCACTATGTTTCTCCTTTATCAAATTCTCCCTCAATGAATTCTTACGTATGCACAGCTGAACTCCTCTGAATAACATCCCATCCTTAATGAAGTAATCCAACCACTTGCTTCTATCTACCATAACTAGTTCTCTACATTCTTTCCAAGGGTTTACAAAATCCAGGTCTTCAACTCTTCAAATCCTAATATTGTCACTCGCATTTCTGTCAGCAAATTCCTTCTCCTACTCAATGCATCAGAAAATTGGTTAGATTTCCCACTTCTATGCTTCAACACAAAGGTGTAACTCTGCAAGATTTCTACCCATCTCATATGTCTTTGATTCAACTTACTCCAACTAATCAAATACTGAAAAGCTTGATGATCTATATACAACATAAACTCCTTAAGCAACAAGTAATGTCTCCACTTTTACAAGGCTTGAACTATGGCAAAATCTCCTGATCATACACTGAATGTCTCCTCCAGGCATCATTCAATTTCTCACTAAAATAAGCTATTGCTCTCCCTTTTTGACTCAAGACTGCTCCTATTGTTGTTCCACTTGCATCACAATCTACTTGAAATACTTTATTGAAATCCAATAAAGTTAACACGGGATATTCAGTCACTTTCTGCTTCAATAATTCAAAAAATTTATTTTCTCTAGTGGTCCACTTGAATTCCTTCTGGTCTCCTCTCATGGTCTCAGTCATAGGGTTACAAACTAAACTAAAATTTCTGATGAACTTTCAATAAAAACTAGCCAATCCATGAAATGATCTTACCTCTCCAATGCTTTCTGATGGAGGCCACTCAATAATTGATTTCACTTTCTCAAGGTCATTCTTCAAACCATCTTAAGATATCACAAATCCCAAATAGACTAACTCATCCTTCATGAAAGTACGCTTCTTAATATTGATCAACAACTTTTCTTCTTTCAATCTCTGCAAAACTTTTCTCAACTGCAACAAATGCTCCTCTTTTGTCTTACTAAAAATCAGAATATCATCCAAATACACAATAACAAACTTACCCAATAATTTCTTCAATACCGCATTCATTAGCCTCATGAAAGTACTTGGTGCATTAGTTAACCCAAAAGGCATCACCAACCTTTCATACAGTCCTTCACCATTCTTAAATGTTTTCTTCCACTCATCTCCATCTTTGATCCTGATCTGATGATATCCACTCTTCAAATCTATCTTTGTAAATTATTTTGATCCACTCAAACAATCCATTATATCATCCATCCTAGGAAAAGGAAACCGATATTTCACTGTGATCTTGTTTATTACTCTGGAATTAGGTTACATTATCCACTCTCCATTCTTATTAGGTGCTAATACTACTTGTACTACACAAGGGCTCAAACTATCCCTGATCAAACCTTTCTTAAATAACTCCTGCACTTATCTATTCAGCTCCTCATTCTCTGTCGGTGTCAACCAGTGTGCAACTTTGTTAGGCAAACTAGCTCTGAGAAACAAGTTCATGTAATGACTAATACTTCTCACATATGGCAATCCATCAAGTACATTATCTGAAATTATATCTTCATATTCTATCAGCAAATCTTTTATCTCTTCCAATTGTTCTCCTTCCAGTTCTAGTTTCTCAGTCTTCTTAGGAATTAACGAAAGACAAACATTCTCATGTCTCAGTCCATCTAGGAATTTCCTCCCATCTACCAAAAATATTCTAGCATTCGTACAAACTTCATTCTTCAAAGGTTCCTCCAAAAGCAACAATGTTTTCTTCATCCCATTGGCCACAATAGTGTATGTATTCTTCCTCCCATCATGTACTACCTGTCTATCAAACTACCAAGGTCTACCCAACAAAAGATGACAAATATCCATAGGAATAATATCACACAAGACTTCATCATGATAATTCTCAATTTTCAATTTCACCAAACATTTCTCACTTACTAACAACTTATGTTCATCCTAAATCCATGCTATCTGATAAGGCTTAGGGTGTTTCAATATTTCCAAATTCAACTTATTCACCATCTCTTCTGAAACAAGATTATCTAAAGTACCACTATCAATAATAAATTTACAACACTTATCGGATACCTTACATTTGGTCCTAAATAGATTCTTCCTCTACAAGGGCTCTTTATCTCCTTCGGTATGATACAAAGCTCTCCTCATTACCAACAATTCTCCATCTTCTAGTTTGGTGTCTGATCCAGTGGGGTTTCCTTCCACCACTGCTTCTATTCTGGTATTCATTGTCTTCTTACACTCTAATGCACAATTTCCTTCTTCTCCACACTTATAGAAAGTTCCTCTAAATGTTCTCTTGTCTTGTCTTCCAAAATTCTCATTCCGGTAGCCATCCGGTTCTCTCCTTTGGTAGAAATTTCTATCATCTTAACAGTATGAATTAACTTCTTTGTTCACTTCCTTGTCCTTGTTCTGATCTGTACAGGCTCCTCTACCTCTAGTATATCCTCTTCCTCCTTAAAATATTTATTTGATAAACCATCCACCTCTGCCTCTATGGCTCTGCTCATGTCTTTTGTTTAGCTTCTCTTCTTCCTTTAGGGCATACTGGTAAGACTCTTCAACACTCTACAATTTGATTAAACTAAATTCATCTTATACAGACATCCGCGATCCATTCAAATATCTTGCAACTTGTTCAACTTCATCATCAACATGTCCAGATTTGATATTTAACTTGTGAAATGCTTTGATGTACTGCTTCCCACTAGATTCCTTCTGTCTCAAATTCTACAACTTTCAAAATAGATTCACTTGATAATCAGCTGGCATAAACTTTGACTTCAACTTAGCAATCATCTGATCCCATTTCTTAATCTTCTCTTTACCTCTTCTCTATCTATCAATTTGTAAATTCTCCCACCAAAGAGATCCATGACCTTTCAACTGGGTATAGGCATATTTCACCTTCCTCTCTTCTGCAGTGTTTTGAAAATCAAAATACTTCTCCATCTTCAAGATCCAATCCATCAATTCATCTGAATCTAACTTCCCATCATATTCCGGTGGGGTAAAATGAGGTTTAGTATTCGCCCTACTTAAAACCCTCAAAAACCTTGCCTCATCCAGATCAACCACTGGTGGGTTGACTTGTTCTGCCAGGGCTTCTTATCCTTCATCTTCACTTACATCTTTGATATGTTGGCCTCTTCTATGGGCTATCTCCATGGCTTCCAACCAGGCTTCTATACCTTGCAACATCTCCATCACAACAAGACCTTCATTCCCATGCACTCCACCATTCCTAGCTCCTCTTTGTGCCATCATTCATGCCAGTCCTCTACATCTATAGGTTGGATCCGCAATCTATCACCCTACAACAAAAATGTTAGGACACGCAACCTCCAGAATGAAACTTTGATCTGATACCACTTGAAGCAGTCAATGGTGAGGAGGGACCTCAAAGAGATCAATCCATACTAGTCAACAAGAGTAATACAATGGAAACACAACGTTATGATGGAGGTAATGAAGAACAGATTGTTTTATTTCATGAAAATTGATTACAACCAACCGATAACAACCGGGTTACAACATAACCAGCTCACGATCCTAGTAGAACATACATAATAGGTCACAACTAGGACCTTGATCACCAAAATAGGTCCAGGTAGCCGGTAACAAGAACTGTCAACTTGTAACATGAAAATTTCAAGGAAACCGATAGCAATAACTTAATGGAAAATTATCCAAATGTGATGCGGTCTAGAAATAAGAAATATTATTAAGTCTTCAAGTATAATCTAAATCCATAGGATTCGGTGAGCCAAAACCGGGACACACAGAAAGAAAATTTGAAACTGCAAATAGAAAGGGAAAAAAAAAGAAATATTTTTTGGTTGATGCAAGATTGCTATGAACCGGGGATGCTTCTGCATCACCTACTCCTCTTTCTCAAAATGGATACTCATCTAATTTCAATGGTAAATTTTTTTCATGCAATAAGTTTGGACATAGAGTTAGTGAATGCAAAATTTAGATCATATCTCAAATATTTAATGGTCCATGTTACAATTGTAACAAGGTTGGTCATAAGTCTAATGAGTGTAGAATTAGGATGATGTGAAACTTAAGTCATAGGAATGTTTATTCTTTCAATGGATGTTAATATGCTTAAAATAATTTTGGTCATAAGGCTATTGAGTGCAAAAGTGTTATCAAAAGGAGTGGAAGTATCAGAATAGATAGAAATGTCAACATAAATGGAAATAGTTTGGAACAAGTTCTAACTTGTTACAACTATAGTAAAAATAGACACATTGCCAAATTTTGTAGAAGAAGGAATGAGATATCTACTTGTCCAGTAAAGAAAATTGATGCTAACAAAAAAAGGAGAATATGAATATGATGCAGGAGCATCCCCAGTTCTTGGCAATCTTGCATCAACCAAAAACATTTCTTTCTAGTTTGTTTTACGTTTTGCAGTTTTAGCATTTCTTCTTACATTTTTTCACTAGATCTTGCAGAGCTCCATTTTACTTGTAATCATGATTATCTTCCTTATCCCTGAACCACGGGACATTTGGATCTTTTTTCGACAAGATATCGCTTCCGGATTCCGAGACAGATATCTGGCTTAGAAAATCGGAACTGCTTGAACCTATTTTCTATTGGTGAATCTTGCATATCCTTTCCATAGCTTTTGAAGCTTTAGTTCATTGATTCCAATGTTCCTTGGCATGTTGCCGACCTTCCCTTTGATCTACACTTCATCCTTTTCATTTTCTGAAGGATTCTCTTTGGTGGAGGCCAACCTAGTGATTTTACACGTTTGATCTTGTTCTTTGGCATTTGATCCCTCTTGGGCCAACACAGATCTCTTTTGAGCATATAAATCAATGTAATTAAGCATCATAATTTAGGATGGGGAATATAGAAGATGTATCTTAAGATTTAGAGGTCCATAGTTGACCGATTATGTAATTGAGCATGTATGTAGCAGGCCAGTGAGTCAAATCTTGTAGTCTGGATGTTAACAACCATTTGTAACCAGTTTTCATCATCTAACTCATTCAGTTCTACATTGCCTCCATCATCTTGTCTTTCTTTCTTTCTTTTTTCTCTTGTTGCATGGTCCAGATAGATCTCATCGAGGTCTCTCCTAATTGTGATTGCACCAAGTGGTATCAGAGCAAGATTTCATTTCGAAGATTGCATTGTCTAGAAGATTTTGTTGTGGGGTGGTGAAATGAGGATCCGACTTGCAGATGTAGAGGACTCTAGTGAAGATGGTTGAAAGATGAAATAGGAATGGTGGAGCATGTGGGAATGTATCATGCCCAAAATTTTGGGCACGAACAGGATAATTTTTTTTTTTAAATCACAACTTAAGACATTAAATTAGCAAATATGAAATGCTCTAATATATTTTGTCTTAACTATGTTTGAGTTAACTTAAACACTAACTCAAGTAGACGAGAATAATTTAGAATTAAATGCGGATTACTAAAGGATTTAATTTATTATCGTATCGACTTTACTCAATAAACAAACTTAATCAATTAATTGGCGCAGATAAAATTAATATCCAATAGCCAATAATTTATTTTAAGAACTAATTAAATTAGTTCTAACACTTAGTTTATAAAAGTCTATGTTTTATTTTAACGATAATTAAAATAAAAATAAACTAAATTGATTAAAGGGTCAGTTATAATTAAAATGAAAATTCATTCTATAAAGTTTAATCTCATCAAATACCTATATTTAGGTGGACCTATAATAATTCAATTTATTATAAAATTTCTAAAAGGTTAAACTTCATAAGTAATTTAAATTTAAACATTTCATTTTCTTCCTTAATTAAAACCATACGTTTATTAAAAAAACATATATAAATTAAAAACACTTAAATAAGTATTAAATCTAAATCTGTCTTATTCTCTTATATTGTCAAACTCCATATATATATATAACTATATATTTTAATACTATAATATTTGCCTCATATTTCTACATTCTTCAAGCAAACCCTAACTAAGAATGAATATTATAAAATACCTCTTATTTTATTATTTCCTTACTCTTTTCTATTTTACCCCTAGCCCTACTCAGGCTAGGGTTTTATATTTTTATTTTATTTTATTAGTGTTATGCAGGGCGGAGGAGGGCCGACACTGGAGCGGCGGCCATGCATTTAGGCGGGGGTTTTTGGGAAGGCGGCGGCGGGGTTGCCCGTGAGCGGCGCCCACTGTGGTCGCCCATAGTGGCAGCCCTTGGGCCGTCCACTGTGGACGCCCACAGTGGCGCCAGCCATTGTCGCCCACTGTGCAATGCACAGAGTTCGCCTCGCCGACCCCCCCCCATATTTTTTTATATTTTTTTTTTTAAAAGAGTTTTAAATAGTTTTTTTTTTTGTGTAATTTAAATAATATAAATAATATATATATATAAATAGATTATATATATATATATATATATATATATATATAGGTTTTTGTATATATATACATATTTATGTATATATTTATAAATATATATATAAACAAATATATATATATTTATATTTATTTTAATCAAAAAAAATTATTTATTTAACTATAAGAAATGAAATTCATTTATGTGTTTATGCATGCAAATAATTTAGTTGTATATATATATATATATATATATTTATATATAAATATAATACTATCAAATCTAGGGCAATTTCCTTTCATGCAATTATTTTTATTCTGAACAATTAAAATAGATTAAATATTTCCTGCAATTTGATCATTTTATTTATTTCCCTTTTTTATTAATATCCTAGCTACCAAGTACAAATAGTTAGGCTATTTAAATATTGATTTACTTTCAGCAAAATATAAAAAGCAGAATTAAATCACTTAGAATAGCAACGCTAGAATTTTTATTTATTTCTTTTAATCTGTTTAACTGTAGATTTTATTTTCTGTACATAAACAAATGACAGTATTTAATAATTCTAACAACAACTATATAAATGAAAAAATTTAATAAATTTAACAACTACATAAATCTAGAGTAAAATAAAACTTTAGAAAAGACTATAATAAATTTTGATTGTTATTTTCTACAATAAACAAGATGACAGATTTAAACAAAACTAAATATGGCATTTCCATGTATAGATCTAACCTTTAGATTTTATTTTATTTACCAACCTACTACATGCAGGTAGATCTATTCCATTCCTCTCCTAATATCTTGATTTTAAATGCATAAAGGGAATGAATACATTTCTTTCTTTTCAAAACATCCTATACACAACAAATATTTATCTCAAAACTTTAGGAACTAAAACCAGAAATAATCATTTCTTTTCTGCAATATAACATAAATAAATATTACGTATCTTTAAAACATATTCACAAGTCTTCATTGTCACTTTACAAATGGATCTCTCATTATTAAAAAATGAGGACTTTTAAACAAAATAATAAATATATTTCCGAATAGAATTCCGCAACAAATAACTCCATCGAATTTCCACTTGTCCTAATTCTTTCCTTTCAACAACCTGCAAATAATCAAAGGATATAACCATGGAGTGCTCACCTCCTAGCCTAGGATAACTAGTAGCCACCTCCGAGCTTGGAGAACCAAGCCCTAGACAGGATTACACACATGCACACACAATAAACAAGGGGAAAACAAACACAACACATTCTCAACCTAGGGTTACACTGCACCACACATTGTGATGTCTTTTCAAGGGTGATAGTGGACGAAGTACCCTGAGGAGACTGCAAGTATGGTAAAACATATAGCCACCTCATGGCAAACCAAATACATCATAAGTATAACAACCCCACATTCCTTATGCCCCCCAAGGCATTCATGCCTTATTCCCCTCCTTATGACCCCCAATGCATAAATAAGCCATGCAACAAGGGTCACATAAAATCCCTTATGATCACTCTCATAATGAGAGTCTCTCACTCGAGGGCTGTCACTTCTACCACCCACAAGACCATCCTCTCTCCCAAGAGTAGGAGGCCTTGATTACTCCCAAAGCAAATAAAATGCCACACAAAAGTAAAACATAAAACACAATAATTTTTTAGGGGAAAACATGCAAGAAAACTAGACTTTTTACACAAGATATTCTTTCAATATAACATTTAATATGAAAACACATTACAAGTAAGGTGAAACTAACCTTCAACTGCCCAAGGGTATGCTAGTTTTATTGAGGATGAGCATCCCAATTCCACAAGTCTTTCCTTTCTACACTTAGCCAAATTCTTAATTCAAAATCTATCTTTTTCCTTTCAAAATTCCTTGTCTCTAAAAATGGAGAGTGGGTGATTCCCCACAAAATCTCTCATTCTTGCTTAAAAAGACCCTAGTGAGATTTCCCACAAGTTTCTAAAACTGAAAAGAAAAGGTAGGAGAAAATGGGAAAGGGATCTCACATCCAAAAGGAAAGTTTACAACTTAGACGATCCTTCTAATTTCAATTTTCGCGCAACTTAGAAAAGTCACTTTTTAATGTGTCAAAAAGGTCACATGAGAGTTGGTACATGCCTAAAATTACTCCTAACCCTTAGGTATACCTTATGGGCTTTAGGAAACCCTATTAAACTACCCCTAGGTGTCCATTTAACCCTTTTTAAACCCATCTGAAGTTAATTTTCGGGTCAAACTTAAGTTGACCATCCCAAAGATTCTTTACCCAAGGCATTTATGGAATCATATTAAATTAATTGAAAAAGCTATAGTTAAACAACTCCCTCTAAGAGACAAATTTTAAAACTCAAACATAAATCAAAACATGTGTCAAGTGACACAAAGAAAATACTTTTACAAAATTATACATGAAATCTTGTCTCTTGTTGGATTTACACAAACAAACAAAATTCAATTTAACATCCATGCAACAATCACTTTCACGAATAAAATACGATACAAATGGGGTGTTGTCTCTCCAAATAGACAAGCCCTAGTTTTACGAATGCACATAGATCTAGGTTTGGTTCTCCATAATATTTCCATGGTCACATGGATAATTTTCTTGCGCATCTCAATTACCCATTAGTAATTTCAAATAACCTCATATAATACAAAAGACATGAATAAGATTACACATCAAACACTATACAACAAATATACACTTAATCAAATCAATACACTTTATATCCAACAAATCCACATAAGCAATTATCATAATTCTCATAATTTTGATCCACACATAAAACATACATCCTATTTCTATCATCATAGTAAAGTCCTGCAAATCCAATAACGACATATATCATCGCAAATTCATCCTATTCAAAAATCATGTAGAGTTCTACATCGTAAAGCATGAAGCATCAGCATATAGCAATGTTACCCAAATCATATAAGTTCTAAATCCATAATGCATAAAAATAAAGCATCCATAATAGTCTCAACATAAAAATCACTGAAATGCTAGAATGAGTCGGGGTAGGGCCTCACACCCTCCCCCTCTAGGCATGAACTTCCTCCTAGAGTTCATCAAAAAGATGGGGGTACTCTGATCTCATACGTGATGCATCCTCCCATGAAGCTATAACCTCATCATAACAATCCCACTGGACACTAACCTAGTCCAACTCTTGACCTCGAAGGGCCAGTGTCTGGCGTGCCAAAATGCAAATGGGCTCTAAAGCTAGTTGCCCGTCTGACTCCACTTGCAAGGCATCCCAATCTAATATATGAGACTCATCATAGATATACTTCCTCAAAACTGATACATGAAACACATCGTGGATGCGTGACAGGCTAGGTGGCAATGCTAAATGGTAGGCAACTAGTCCTATCCTCTCAAGGATCTCAAATGGTCCTACAAAATGAGGTGCGAGCTTAGAACCCTTTCCGTAACGGATTGGACTCTTATGTGGTCGCACTCTCAAAAAGACTCTGTCTCCAACCAAGTAGCTACGATCTATCCTCTTTGAATCTACATATTTCTTTTGTCTATCCTGAGCCTCTCTAAGACGATGCCTAATCAAATCCACCTGCTGTTCCATATCCTGAACTATCTCAGGACCAATAGCAACTCTGTCCTCTATTTGGTCCCAACTCAATGGTGTCCTGCAAGGCCTACCGTATAATGCCTGATAGGGTGGCATCCCCAAAGAAGTGTGATGCCCATTGTTATAGGCAAACTCCAATAAGGGAAGGTACTCTTACCATCTAGCCTAGTGATCCATGACGTACATGCGAAGCATATCCTCTAACACCTGGTTAACCCTCTCTGTCTGACCATCCATTTTCGGATGATAGGCTGTACTGAAATTGAGCTTAGTGCCCATAGCTATCTCTAATGCCTTCCAAAAGGAAGAAGTGAAGAGGGAATCCCTATCAGAAATAATCTTGCGTGGCATGCCACGAAGTTTGACAATGTCTTACAAGAACACCTGTGCTACTACCAGTGTTGTGAAGGTAGTACAAACTGGTGAAAAGTGAGCCACTTTGGTCAACTTGTCAACTGTCACCAAGATGGCATCATGGCAATGGGATGACATAGGAAGACCAATGATGAAATCCATGGATATAGTATCCCACTTCCACTTTGGTATAGAATGAGACTGGAGCAACCCACCTAGATGGTGGTGCTCTATCTTTACTCTCTGACACTTGAGGCATCGGGCTACTAACTCAGCAATGAGCTGCCGCATTCTGGGCCAATGATATAGCTGTCTCAAGTAAGCATGCATCTTCTTAACTCTGGGATGTGCTGCATAAGGAGCTCTATGAGCCTCCGTGACAATGAACTCTCACAATCCCCCAGAAGAAGGTACATAGATGCGCCCTCTATGGCGTAATAGTCCATCGGACTCCAAAGAATAATCCACATATTTCCCCTCTAGAGTATCCTAAGACCGTATCACCTGACAAACCTCTGAATACCATCCATCCTCTGGCAAATACTGCAGTATATGGTCTCTCAAATCCATGCCCATAGATATGGTGTATACCTCATGATGTCTCCTACTCAAAGCATCTGCAACTACATTTTCCTTTCCTTTGATGTAGTGAATGTCAAAATCATATTCGCACAAGAACTCCATCCATCTCCTCTGTCATGCATTAAGGTTCAGCTGAGTGAATATGTACTGAAGACTTTAATGGTCTAAATGAAGCTCAAAATGGTGACCCAAAAGGAAGTGTCTCCACCTCACAAGTGCATGCACTACTACTGCAAGATCAGGGTCATGAGTAGGATAATTAAGTTCATGAGTCTTTAGTTTCCTAGACTCAAAAGCTATAGCCCTACCATCCTACATAAGGACTGCTCCTAAACCCTCTAGGGAAGCATCTGTACAAACCATGAAGTCAGCTAAGGGATCTGGTACTACAAGGATAGGTGCACTAGTAAGTGCCTTCTTGAGTTCCTGAAAGGCCCTCTCACACTTCTCTGTCCACTCAAATTTCTTCCCTTTACACTGAAGAGAAGTAATAGGATGAGCGACTCTGGAGAATCCCTCGACAAAGCGTTGGTAATAGCCTGCTAAGCCCATGAAGCTCCTGACCTCTGTCACACTGGTTGGTGCTGGCCAATCCATAATAGCTCTGATCTTGGATGGGTCGACTGAGATCCCATCACCAGAAATAACATGCCCAAGGTACTTGACCTCAGAACGAAAGAAAGCACACTTTGACAAACTACCAAACAACTGGTTGTCCCGCAAACACTGCAATACCTATCTTAGGTGCTCCTCGTGCTCCTTCTCATTATGAGAATATATCAATATATCATCAAGGAACACAATCACAAAGTGGTCCAGAAATGTGCGGAATACTCCATTCATGAGGCTCATGAAAATAGCTGGAGCATTCATAAGACCAAATGGAGCCACGGTGAACTCATAGTGGCCATATCTAGTGCAAAATGTGGTCTTGTGGATATCACTTTCCACTATTTTCAGCTGATGGTATCTTGACTTTAGATCAATTTTGGAAAAGACTTTGGCACCCTGAAGTTGGTCAAATAAATCATCGATTCTAGGTAATGGATATCGATTCTTGATAGTTACCTTGTTTAATTGATGATAATCCATGCATAATCGGAGAGATCCGTCCTTCTTCTTTATGAAGATGACTGGTGCACCCCATGGGGACACACTAGGATGAATGTGCCCCTTCTCAAGGAGTTCCTCAAGCTGCATCTTGAGCTCATTAAGCTCATTTGTGGTCATCCTATAAGGTTCTCTAAAAACTGGCTCAACTCCTGGTACAAGGTCTATATGAAAGTCAATCTCTCTATGAGGTGGCATACCAGGTAACTCTGAAGGAAACACATCTGAAAATCCCTTAAGGATAGGATGGTCATCAATCAATGTTTCTTTTTCATCCTCTTCCTCTCTATCACTGATGGTGATGGAAAAAAGCTGACATACCTTCCGCATGCTCCGCTTAAGCTACATTGCAGAAATCATACGGAGAGACATGAGTCTCTAAATCCCCGTGATAACTATGGGCGAACCATGATCATCCTCACACTCAATCTTTTTTAGGCGGTAATCCATCTTGGCTCTGTGGGCATAAAGCCAATCCATGCCAAGTATGATACCATAAGATCCAAGTGGTGTCACTCTAAGGTCTACTAAAGTGGTGGTCTTGCCAATCTGTAGCTGACATGCCCTAACCTCTGATTCCACTGACACTCTAGTCCCTGAAGCTAACTCCACTTCCCAACTGACACCCTGTCTAGTTGCCACTAGCCCGCAACACTCCACAACCAATGGAGATATAAAGGAGTCAGTAGCTCCTGAATCAAATAAAATAGATACACTGTTACCTTTGATCATACATGTAGCCTCAATGACCATGGCCTGGTGCTCAGCTTGGCAGTTGTCAATCGCTGCGAATACTCTATGGGATCAACCCATATCACCAACTATAGGCTCTGAAGTAGCCATCCACTAATTTCCTACCATTTGACCTTGAGGACAATCCCTCACCATATGCCCCATGGCTCCACATGTAAAGCAAGCACCCCGTGCCTAAAACTGGGTGCCCTAAGGCCTAGAGAAAGCCTATCCCCCTATCCTGCTAGATCCACTGTACCCACCTCTAGAGGACTGCTGAGTCCTCACCAAAGGTGTGTAAGGCACCTGAGCTCTCTGATCTCGCCTCTGACCTTGAGACTGCCACTGCTTGGGCTTTGCGCCCTGCTGATACTACGAAGGCTTCTGCCTCTGGTTCTGTTGTGACTGTTGTGGAGGAGGGGGTTTGGAGAACCCTTATGAGTTTCTGTTATTTCCCTTAAAATGGGGTTTTTGAAATCCATATGTCTGGGGTGTAGGGTTTCGGTTCTGGAACCGATCCCTAGTATCCTATGGTTTGACCTGAATCTCCTCTGCTATTAGTGCCTTCTCCATGGCAACCCAAAGGCTCCCTAGAGCGGACATCCTCACTAGTCCTACTATGTCGGCATTCAACCCTCTGATGAAATGGTTAATGAGAAGTTTCTTGTCCTTTAGATAGTCCACATATGGCAAGAGCTCAAAGAATTTGCTCTCGTGCTGGGTCACTGAGAGACCCTTCTGCTGGAGGTCATGGAACTCATCTATCATACACTGTCTGTAATGCTCTGACAAGTACCTCTCCCTGAACCTCTCTGTGAAAATCTCCCATGTGAGAGTATCAGCAATCAAACCACACTTGTATTCCTCTTGTCTCCACCATGTGGAGGCCATCACTCTCAACAGATGGACTACTACACGTGCTTTTAGATTTCTCTCGTAAGAGTGCAATGCAAAGCACCTATCAAGGCTCAACAACCAAGCCTTAGCCTCTACCTCATCGGTAGATCCCCCAAAGGACGGTGGCTGGAGGCACATAACCTCCCTGATAAGATCCCCTAGCTCTCGACGAGCTCTCTCATAATACACTGGCTCAACCCCTGGAGGTGGTCCTAGTAGGTGCACAGACTCTGGCTCATTCCCACCCTAACTCTCTATGGGAATAGGAGGTGGACTCCTTCTCTGTTCCCTATCAGCCGATCTATGACTCCCTGAGTTTTGATTTTCAACATGATGATCCCCGGCTGGAATCCTATCCTGGACTATACCAATTAGGTTCTGCATTGCTTCTAAGAGGTTTTGATTTGGGTCAACTGGCTATTTGGGAGGAGCCTCTAGGTTCACTTCCAGAACTGATTCCTCCCTAACTACCTCTTCGCGTGCCATGCGTACACGCCTAGGACCCCTTCCGCGCTTGCGAGCTTGTCGCGTAGTCGGAGGCATCCTAAGAGAAAAATAAAATAAAATAAATTAAATAACTAATTTCTTAGGAAAAATATTTAATTAATTAAATTTAAATATCCTAGAAAATCAATATAATAAAATTAATTAAATAATTAAAGAGAAACATAATGGAGAAAGGTTCCTAGTGTTGGAAACCTGGCTCTGATACCAAAATGTCATGCCCAAAATTTTGGGCACGAACGGGATAATTTTTTTTTTTTAAATCACAACTTAAGACATTAAATTAGCAAATATGAAATGCTCTAACATATTTTGTCTTAACTATGTTTGAGTTAACTTAAACACTAACTCAAGTAGACGAGAATAATTTAGAATTAAATGCAGATTACTAAAGGATTTAATTTATTATCTTATCGACTTTACTCAATAAACTAACTTAATCAATTAATTGACGCAGATAAAATTAATCTCCAATAGCCAATAATTTATTTTAAGAACTAATTAAATTAGTTCAGAGACTTAGTTTATAAAAGTCTATGTTTTATTTTAACGATAATTAAAATAAGAATAAACTAAATCGATTAAAGGGTCAATTATAATTAAAATGAAAATTCGTTCTATAAAGTTTAATCTCATCAAATACCTATATTTAGGTGGACCTATAATAATTCAATTTATTATAAAATTTCTAAAAGGTTAAACTTCATAAGTAACTTAAATTTAAACATTTCATTTTCTTCCTTAATTAAAACCATATGTTTATTAAAAACACATATATAAATTAAAAACACTTAAATAAATATTAAATCTAAATCTATCTTATTCTCTTATATTGTCAAACTCCATATATATATATATATATATATATATATATATATATATATATATATATATATATATATATATATATATATATATATATATATATATATATATATATATATATATATATATATATATATATATATACTATAATATTTACCTCATATTTCTAAATTCTTCAAGCAAACCCTAACTAGGAATGAATATTATAAAATACCTCTTATTTTATTATTTCCTTACTCTTTTTTATTTTACCCCTAGCCCTACCCGGGATAGGGTTTTATATTTTTTTTAAATTTTATTAGTGTTATGCAGGGTGGAGGAGGGCCGAACACTGGAGCGGTGGCCATGCATTTAGGCAGGGGTTTTTGGGAAGGTAGCGGCGGGGTTGCCCATGAGCGGCGCCGCTCACTGTGGGTTACCACAGTGGCGGTGACCACTGCGGTCGCCCACAGTGGTGGCCCTCAGGCCGTTCACTATGGACGGCTGCAATGGTGACACCCACTGTGGTCGCCCACAGTGGCGGCCCTTGGGCCGTCCACTGTGGATGCCCACAATGGCGCCGACCATGGCCGCCCACTGTGCAATGCACAGAGTTCGGCCCGCCGACCCCCCCCATACTTTTTATATATTTTTTTTTAAAAGAGTTTTAAATAGTTTTTTTTTTTTTGTGTAATTTAAATAATATAAATTATATATATATATAAATAGATTATATATATATAGGTTTTTGTATATATATACATATTTATGTATATATTTATAAATATATATATATATATAAACAAATATATATATTTATATTTATTTTAATCAAACAAGTTTATTTATTTAACTATAAGAAATGAAATTCATTTATGTGTTTATGCATGCAAATAATTTAGTTGTATGTATATATATACTATCAAATCTAGGGCAATTTCCTTTCATGCAATTTTTTTCATTCCGAACAATTAAAACAGATTAAATATTTCCTGCAATTTGAGCATTTTATTTATTTTCCTTTTTTATTAATATCCTAGCTGCCAAGTAGAAATAGTTAGGTTATTTAAATATTGATTTACTTTCAACAAAACATAAAAAGCAGAATTAAATCACTTAGAATAGCAATGCTAGAATTTTTATTTATTTCTTTTAATCTATTTAACTGTAGATTTTATTTTCTGTACATAAACAAATGACAATATTTAATAATTCTAAAAGCAACTATATAAATGACAAAATTTAATAAATTTAATAGCAACTAGATAAATCTAGAGTAAAATAAAACTTTAGAAAAGACTATAATAAATTTTGATTGTTATTTTTTGCAATAAACAAGATGACAGATTTAAATAAAACTAAATATGGCATTTCCATGTATAGATCTAACCTTTAGATTTTATTTTATTTCCCAACCTACTACATGCAGGTAGATCTATTCCATTCCTCTCCTAATATCTTGATTTTAAATGCATAAAGGGAATGAATACATTTCTTTCTTTTCAAAACATCCTATACACAACAAATATTTATCTCAAAACTTTAGGGACTAAAACCAGAAATAATAATTTCTTTTATGCAATATAACATAAATAAATATTACATATCTTTAAAACATATTCACAAGTCTTCATTATCACTTTACAAATGGATCTCTCATTATTAACAAATGAGGACTTTTAAACAGAATAATAAATATATTTCCAAATAGATTTCTGCAATAAATAACTCCATCGAATTTCCACTTGTCCTAATTCTTTCCTTTCAACAACCTGCAAATAATCAAAGGATATGACCATGGAGTGCTCACCTCCCAGCCTAGGATAACTAGTAGCCACCCCCGAGCTTGGAGAACCAAGCCCTAGATAGGATTACACACATGCAGACATAGTAAACAAGGGGAAAACAAACACAACACATTCCCAACCCAGGGTTACACTGCACCACACATTGTGATGTCTTTTCAAGAGTGGTAGTGGATGAAGTACCCTGAGGAGACTACAAGTATGGTAAAACATATAGCCACCTCATGGAAAACCAAATACATCATAAGTATAACAACCCCACATTCCTTATGCCCCCCAAGGCATTCATGCCTTATTCCCCTCCTTATGACCCCCAATGCATAAACAATCCATGCAGCAAGGGTCACATAAAATCCCTTGTGATCACTCTCATAATGAGAGTCTCTCACTCGAGGGCTGTCACTTCTACCACCCACAAGACCATCCTCTCTCTCAAGAGTAGGAGGCCTTGATTACTCCCAAAGCACATAAAATGCCACACAAAAGTAAAGCATACAACACAATAATTTTCCGAGGGAAAACATGCAAGAAAACTAGACTTTTTACACAAGATATTCTTTCAATATAACATTCAATATGAAAACACATTACAAGTAAGGTGAAACTAACCTTCAACTGCCCAAGGGTATGCTAGTTTTATTGAGGATGAGCATCCCAATTCCACAAGTCTTTCCTTTCTACACTTAGCCAAATTCTTAATTCAAAATCTATCTTTTTCCTTTCAAAATTCCTTGTCTCTAAAAATGGAGAGTGGGTGATTCCCCACAAAATCTCTCATTCTTGCTTAAAAAGACCCTAGTGAGATTTCCCACAAGTTTCTAAAACTGAAAAGGAAAGGTAGGAGAAAATGGGAAAGGGATCTCACATCCAAAAGGAAAGTTTACAACTTAGACGATCGTTCTAATTTCAATTTTCGCACAACTTAGAAAAGTCACTTTTTAAGGTGTCAAAATGGTCACATGAGAGTTGGTACATGCCTAAAATTACTCCTAACCCTTAGGTATACCTTATGGGCTTTAGGAAACCCTATTAAACTACCCCTAGGTGTCCATTTAACCCTTTTTAAACCCATCTGAAGTTAATTTTCGGGTCAAACTTAATTTGACCATCCCAAAGATTATTTACCCAAGGCATTTATGGAATCATATTAAATTAATTGAAAAAACTATAGTTAAACAACTCCCTCCAAGAGACAAATTTAAAAACTCAAACATAAATCAAAACATGTGTCAAGTGACACAAAGAAAATACTTTTACAAAATTATACATGAAATCTTGTCTCTTGTTGGATTTACACAAATAAACAAAATTCAATTTAACATTCATGCAACAATCACTTTCATGAATAAAATACGATACAAATGGGGTGTTCTCTCTCCAAATAGACAAACCCCGGTTTTACGAATGCACATAGGTCTAGGTTTGGTTCTCCATAATATTTCCATGGTCACATGGATAATTTTCCTGCGCATCTCAATTACCCATTAGTAATTTAAAATAACCTCATATAATACAAAACACATGAATAAGAATACACATCAAACACTCTACAACCAATATACACTTAATCAAATCAATGCACTTTATATCCAACAAATCCACATAAGCAATTATCATAATTCTCATAATTTTGATCCACACATAAAACATACATCCTATTTCTATCATCATTGTAAAGTCCTGCAAATCCAATAACGACATATATCATCGCAAATTCATCCTATTCAAAAATCATGTAGAGTTCTACATCGTAAAGCATGAAGCATCAACATATAGCAATGTTACCCAAATAATATAAGTTCTAAATCCATAATGCATAAAAATAAAGCATCCATAATATTCTCAACATAAAAATCACTGAAATGCTAGAATGAGTCGGGGTAGGGCCTTACAGAATGCAAACCTTTCTATAATGGAAATGCTGAGAGGAATTGCAGCCCAGTTAGAAGCTATTGAAATAGCACAGAGAAGAGGTTGACATATTGAAGATGTGAGCAAAGATGAAGAAGAAGAAGAAGCACTGACAGAACAAGTAGCAAATCCACCGGTGATCGATACAGATTAAGAGAGGTTCTTGAAATTTTTCAATAGGGCGAACGCCAAACCACATTTTACCCCACTGGGGTATGATGGTAAGTTGGATTTGGATGAATTAATGGATTGGATCTCAGAGATGGAAAAGTACTTTGATTTTGAGAACACTGCGGAAGAAAGGAAGATGAAATATGCCTGTACATGGCTGAAAGGTCATGCATCTCTTTGGTGGGAACATTTGTAGGTTGATCGATAGAGGAGAGGAAAAGAGAAGATTAAATCATGGGAGTGAATAGTTGCCAAGTTGAAATCAAAGTTTATGCTAGTTGATTATCAAGTAAATTTATTCTGAAAGTTGTAGAACATGGAGTAGAAAGAATCCAGTGTGAAGGAGTATACCGAAGCATTATACAAGTTGAATATCAGATCCAAACATATTGATGATGAGATTGAACAAGCTGCGAGATATTTGAATGTGTTATGGATGTCTATACAAGATGAACTCAGTTTGATAAAGTTGTAGTGTTGAAGAATCTTACCAATATGCCTTGAAAGAAGAAGAGAAGTTGAACAAAAGACATGAGTAGAGACAAAGAGGTAGAGGTGGAAGGTTTTCCAGAGGAATATTTCAAAGAGGAAGAGGATATTCCAGAGGAAGAGGATATTCTGGAGGAAGACGAACCTATACAGAGCATAACAAGGACAAGGAATTAAGTAAAGATGGTAGTTCATACCAGAAGGATGATAGAAATTTATATCAGAGAAGAGAACCTAATGGTTACCAGAATGAAGGTTTTAGAAAGGATGACAAAAGAAAAGATAAGAGAGTGTTTAGAGGAACTTGCTTTAAGTGTGGAGAAGAAGGACATTGTGCTTTCGAATGTAAGAGGATAGAGAATAGTGGGAGAACAACATTGGTTGAAGAAAGCCCCACCAGATTAGCTAAAAAAACAAAAGATGGAGAACTTTTGATGATGAGGAGAGCCTTATGTCATACCAAAGAGGATGAAGAGCCCTTGCAGAGGATAAATTTGTTCAAGATTAGGTGTAAGGTATCTGGTAAGTGTTGCAAAGTAGTTATTAATAGTCGTAGTTCTAATAATCTTGTTTCGAAAGAGATGGTGAATAAATTGAATTTGGAAAGATTGAAACACCCTAAACCTTACCAAATAGCATGGATTTAGGATGATCATAAGTTGTTAGTGAGAGAGAAATGCTTGGTGAAATGGAAAATTGGAAATTATCATGATGAAGTTTTTGTTGGCATTATTGACATTAAGTTGTCATTGATGTCAACCGGTTTGGCAAGGTCACTAGTAAGTAAGAAGTGGTGACTAGTATGATGGCAATACACATGAGAGTGAAGAGATCCTAAATGAAGAGAAGGATCATCTATCTTAGAATTTATTTTAAGGAATTTGTAGAGTGAGTGTGCAAGCAAACCGGTGTGAGGGTTTAACCGGTTGTGATTGAGTACCAGTAAACTATAGCGAGTCTAACAATTGAGATAACCGCTGAGGTGTGATTGATAAAGAAGGAATCCCAATGTGATGTAGTATGTTGAGAGGATATGAAAAAGAGTGAAGAGAGACCAAGAAGTAGAGAGAGCAATCTGTTACCTGGTAGTGTGAGATCTAGTAAAGAAGAAGAAGATTGTTAACTGACAGAGACCTATTTGGTCAAGAGTTGCAAAACTCATTTGCAACAAGAAGCTATAACTGTATCAAAATTTTATTTCAATATACATCACCAAGTTGGAGCTTGGTGGAGGGGTTGGTTCTCCTTGGGTTGGTGCCCTAAATTAGAAGGGGTTGGTGCCCTAAATCATTGTAATTCAGTGCTTCATTTATGAGGCTAGATTGGAGTGGTAGTCTGCAACAACATTTCTCACCGAGGTTTTTCCCATATTGGGTTTTCCTCGTATATCTGGGGTTGTGGGTTGCATTTGTGTGATTGTCCCTTTTAATATTCTCTTTTGTCTAACCATTTTTATTGTTCAATGTTTAGGATAACAATCGGTATTTTGAGGTTGCTTTAAAAGAGAAAAGATTAGAAACCACTGATTCACTCCCCTCTCAGTGGTACATTGTGTTCAACAGTTTTGTGTAATATTATGCCAATGGATATTTGTCACACTTTGTTGGGTAGACCTCGACAGTTTGATAGATAGGCAATACATGATGGAAGGAAGAAAATATAGATTATTGTAGCAAATGGGATGAAACAAACCTTGTTACCCTTGGAGGAGCCCTTGAAGAGTGAATTTTATACGAATGCTAGAATTTGTTTGGTGGATGGGAGGAAATTCCTGGATGGAATGAGACATGAGAACGTGTGTTTTTATTTGGTTCCTAAAAAGACTGAGAACCCAGAGCATCAAGAAGAAGAACCAGAGGAGATAAGAGAGTTGTTGACAGAGTATGAAGACATCATTTAAGATAATGTGCCTGATGGATTGCCATGTGTGAGGAGCATCACTCATTGCATGGAACTGATTCCCAGAGCTAGTTTGCCTAACAAAGCTGCTCACCAGATGACACCGATAGAGAATGAGGAGCTAAATAGACAAGTGCAAGAATTGTTGAAGAAAGGTTTGATCAAAGAAATTTTGAGTCCCTATGTAGTACTAGCTATGTTAGCACCTAAGAAGAATGGAGAATGGAGGATATGTACCAATTCCAGAGCAATAAACAAGATCATAGTGAAGTACCAGCTTCCTTTGCCTAGGATGGATGATATAATGAATTTTTTGAGTGGAGCCAAATACTACACAAAGGTAGACTTGAAGAGTGGATATCATCAGATCATAATTAGAGGAGATGAGTACAAAATTAAATTCAAGACAAATGAAGGGTTGTATGAATGGTTGGTGATGTCTTTTGGGTTGACTAATGCACCCAATACTTTCATGAGGTTGATGAATGAGGTATTGAAGAAATTCTTGGGTAAGTTTGTTATTGTATATTTGGATGACATTCTAATTTTTGGTAAGATGAAAGAGGAGCATGTGTTTCATTTAAGACAAGTTTTGTAGAGGTTGAGAGAAGAGAATTTGTTGATAAATCTAAAGAAGTATAGTTTCATGAAAGAAGAGTTAGTCTATTTGGGATTTATGATATCTATGGATGGATTGAAGATGGACCTTGAGAAGGTAAGAGAAATTGTTGAATGGCCTACACTAGAAAGTACTGGAGAGGTTAGATCATTTCATGGATTGGGTAGTTTCTACTGGAAGTTTATCATAAATTTTAGTTCAATTTGTAGCCCTATGAATGAGAGAATAAGAGGAGATATGAAAGAATTCAAGTGGACAACTAAAGCAAATAGGAGTTTTGAAATGTTGAAGTAGAAGGTTACTGAACAACCTCTGTTAGCTTTACCAGATTTAAACAAAGTATTTCAAGTAGAATGTGATGCAAGTGGGAATGCAATTGGAGCATTGTTAAGTCAAAAAGGGAGAGCAATATCTTATTTTAGTGAGAAGTTGAATGATGCCAGAAGGAGAAATTTGATGTATGATAAAAGATTTTATGCTAAAGTTCAAGCCTTGAAGAAGTGGAGACATTACCTATTGTCTAAGGAGTTTGTGTTGTATACTAATCATCAAGCCTCATAGAATTTGAACAATTAAAGTAAGTTGAATCAGAGACATATGAGATGGGTAGAGTTCTTGTAGAGCTACACCTTTGTGTTTAAGCATAGGAGTGGAAAGTCAAACAAGGTTGTTGATGCATTGAGTAGAAGAAGAAGTTTGCTGACAGAGATGAGACTGGCACTGTTAGGATTTGAGGAATTGAAGACCTTGTATAATGATGACTCAGATTTTACAGAACCTTGGAGAGAATGTAAAGAACCAGTTATGGTAGATAGAAGTAAGTGGTTAGATTATTTCATCTAGGATGGGATGTTATTTTGAGGAGTTCAGTTGTGTATACCTAAGAGTTCCATGAGGGAGAATCTAATAAAGAAAAAACATAGTGGAGGTTTAGTCGGAGACTTTTGTATTGACAAAACAGTAGCATTAATGAGTGAACATTACTTTTGGCCTCAGATTCATAAGGATGTTAGGAAATTTATGCAGATCTATAGAGTTTGTCAAGTTGAAAAAGGTAGTAGTCAGAATGTGGGATTGTATAAACCTTTGACAGTACCATAGAGGCCTTGGGAAGACATAAACATGGATTTCATACTTGGATTACCTAAGACACATAGAGAAAATGATTTTATATTTGTGGTAGTGTATAGATTCTTGAAGATGGCTTATTTCATATCTTGTAAGAAGATGTCTGATGCAGTGCATGTAGATGACTTATTTTTCAAGGAAGTGGTGAGATTGCATGGATTACCTAAGAGCATAGTTCTAGACAGAGATACTAAGTTCATTAGTTATTTTTGGAGAGCACTTCAGAAGAAGATGAAGACATATTTGAAATTTAGTTCTACTTTTTACCCATAGATTAATGGACAGGTAGAGGTAGTAAACCGGAGTTTGAGAAATTTGTTGAGATGCTTAGTTGGAGAGAAGACCGAAAGTTGGGATTTGATCCTTTCACAAGCAACATTTTCCTACAATAATTCAGTGATCATGAGTACCGAAAGAACACCTTTTGAGATTGTTACCATATCACATCCTAGAGGTATATCAAAATTGAGGGATATCAGTAATGAAGATAAGAGGAGTATAGATGCAGAAGAATTTGAAAATCATATGAAAGCTTTACATGTTCAAGTTAAGAAACATTTGGAGGATATGAACAACAAATGTAAGGAGAAAGTAGATGAGAAGATAAGACATAAGGTATTTGAAGTTGGCGATGAAGTGATAGTGTATCTGAGAAAATGTAATGCCCGCCAAAATACCCTAGAGAGATAAACCAAAATATACTAACAAAAAGAGAACTTTTTTTTCTTTTAAGATAACCATTACAACTGCGCTATTACTATCATTTATTAATGCAACATTACTACCATTATTCATCAATTCATCATTAACTATATACATGAATACATAAATCAACAAGAACATAACCATAAAATTATATTACGCAAGCAGAATAACCATTTAACCATTAACATAGCTCTATATAAACTCATATAATGCAAATCCATTCCCTAGGGTATCTCAACGTCACTACTTGACAAAATCTTAACACATCACATATTCATCTTAGAACATCATATTCTATTATCCATCTATTCATTTAATTTTCATACAACTATGATAAATCATTAACACATATGCATAACTTAGTCGCATAACATACTCTTTAGATTCTCTTAGAAACCACCAAATCAAATACTCCTAATACCCATTCTTTCATTCATCATAAAAGCATCAAAGATTACATAACCATTCTCTTCAATAAGAATAAACTATCCTTTAAGTTTCATTACATATCTCTAAGATAACCATCTCATTTACCTAAGCAACATAATTCATTTCATCTAGATAATTTCCATTCCTTAAACAAGAATTATAACACCACCCACTATTCTTCCATCTTAATTTCCATAAGATTATACATACAATTTTACCCTACAATTTCGGTACAATGAAAATGTATAAATACTAACTCTACCTTTTCCACATAGAACGCATGATATAACATTACATAATGAATACCCAATACATCAATAAATGTACAATGAGAATTCCCCCTAAACTACTACATCATATTCCCTTTTCAATTACATCAACAAATACATGAAGATACATAACTTAGGGCATATAATCTCTTCTACAAGTACAAATCATCATGATACAATGTTTTCTATTCCAAGTACATAGAAATCAGCTCCAAAGAATATCCACATAATGAAGAATCCAAGAATCCAATCCACACATGCTAACATCCAAGAAGAAGAATATCCCAATGGAAGAAGGCATCAAACCACCCGACCATGTGGAACCAAATAGGAACCAACCCCCATGCTAGGAGATGACATAAGGTTCCAATGCACACGTAAGACCTAAGCCGACACCTAACAACCATAGGATACAACATGACATCACAAGACTCCAACATAAGAATACAACAACCAAATCATAGCACATGGCTAAATCAAAGCAACCAAACTTCTAGAGGCATAATAAACAAATCAAGGCATATGGATAATGGACACATGTAGGGCAAGAGTGTCAGCACATACTATCCTCACAAAAGAAGGGGTCAAGCCTCACCTTGATAGACATGTGGAACCATCTCAACCTTGGAGCCATTCAAGGGATATTGGTTTACCGCTCCAACGGTCTTCCCAAGCTCATCTTGAGAATGCATGCTTCTAGGGCTAAGAGGTGGGGCCAAAAAACCAATTATTATCTTGTTTAGTGAATTCATAGATACCCAAACCCATTAATCAATTATTAAGATTATCACTTGTAATTACAAGAAAACTCTTCATGTGGTTTGAACAAGTCTAGGCCCCCTCCTAGAGGCCTAATGCTCAAGACCCTGGTCCACACATGCAAGAGCCCACTCTCCCAACCATGGACCATAACCATAGAGTAAAACCCAACACAATAAAAACATGAAGCTCAACATGGAAATCATCCAAAATTCATTACAAAACTGATACAATCGAATCACAAAGATAACCATCAACATACAACCAAGAGCCACATAACAAGGATCAAGCCATAAGCTCATAATGCCAAAATGAAAAATAAAGAGAGACTCATGAATGTCAAATACACATAAATAGGGGCAATACATGAATCCAATAACATAGAATGATCCTCCACAGTGAGGCACAACATAACCTTCGTTGGAGCTACAATTAACCATCCTCAACAGCAAGGAATCACTCAACTTGTTGCAACAACATATCAAAACCTCAATGAAAAAGCACAAAACCACTTTCTGAAGCCCAAATGGATTCACACACGTCACAAATGAATGGAACAATGCCCCAAAACCATCAAACATAACAAAACAAGCCTCTGGAATGAAGACCAGGTAGAGAAAGCAACTGAGGGACTCAGTAACCAACCCAAATATTTGTTGACATTACTTTGGTGCTATTGTAGCCCAGAGTAGCACTATTCTTCTTTGTTTTAGCGCTATTGTAATAGGGGACCAACTCACAAAAAATAGGATACAAAGATACTCAAATTTTTCCAGATTCGGGTGAAGAAGGGGAAAATAATCAAAGCAAGATTAATGATAATATTCAAATAAAACACACAAAAACACAAAATGACTATTTATACCTTTCAAATCTATACCTTCTCATTCGGATTGAGCCTTTGATGAAGCCAAAGATGCACCCCTCCTTGAATTGATTGGATTGGTTCCCTTGTTGAATGTGGATGGCTCTCCAAGATTGTGCACAAGGTGATGAGATAGAATGGATGAGGGATTTGGCTAAGTGATGGATAAATGGAAATTTGAGTAGAGTTTGGGTGCTATGGATGATTTCTTAGACCTAACTGGACAACATAAACTTAGATAACTTGGAGATGATGAAACAAGGGGATAGAGTCCTCAATTTATAGGAGAAGAGGAGAAGAAATGGAGGGCTAGGATTGATCCAAGATGAAGGGTCAAGATTGCATGTGAGCCCACACATGGCCCAAGAGGAGATGATAAGACAAGTGTGGAGTCCAAGAGATATGCCTTAAAGGTATTTCTTGTCTCCACACTCCTCAAGGTTCATTGGGAAGACTTCCCAATGTACATAGGGAAGAGAAAGGAATAAAATATTCCTTGAGAGATGGGGATGAGGAACTAAAAATTTCTCAAAAAGGATAATCATAGGGATTGGAGGAATAAAGAGGAATTCAAAATTCCTTGGAGGAAGAGATGTCTTGGGGAATGTGAGATTTTTGAAAATCTCACATTCACCTAGGAAAGGAGCATTTAAGGAAGGTGGTTGGATGGAAGATACAACGAGTTGACTTTGTGGCTAATCATGAGGATTAGCCACTAGAAACTCATTAGGAGAGGGATTAGAAGAATGATTAGGTGGGATTAGGACAAGTGGGATTTGTAGGTGGATTTTACTAGGAGACAGAATGAGTGAAGGGAATTAAAAATTAGAAGAATAATGATAAGTGAGATTAGGGATGTTTCTAGAAGAATTCATTAGGTTAATGATGGATTAGGAAAAGGTGATTTGTAGGAATCACTTGGATCAATTGATTAATTGAGATTAATTAATTAAAAGGGGGATTTCGAGAGAATTAATTTTAGGAATTTTTGGAAGAATAAAGGTAAATTGATTTATTAAATAAATCAATCACTAGACTATAATGACAATATTAATTATATTTAATTAATATTGAGAAGGAATAGGAATTGGCATAATTAATAAATTAATTATGTGAGGAAATTAAATTAATTAATTAAAATAATTAATTTAAGTGTCTACATTTTGCCCCTCTTTTACGCAATGGCAAATTTGGCGATGGGTATAAGATAGAAGAAAAAAGATAACCCAGTGTAAAACGCGGGTGGTGTATGCCCCCTCGAGATTTTTTTTGGAATTTTTTTAAAAAATTGACGAAAAATTCTCAAAAAGAAGAAGGAAGAAGGGGTGACAAACAAATGAGAAATAAAGATAGAGGGGATAGAGAAAGTAGAAGGGGATATAGAAGGGGAGAGAACATGAATGGAATGGGCCCACAAGGGGGTCCATATAAGCCGCACAAGGCCCAATTAAGGGTCATTGTTACACATAAGCATTGGAGCAAGCTAGAGACTAGAAGAAGAGATGGATCACATTCCCACATGTGAGCACCACACCGAGAGGATATAACAGTACAAGAGACCCGAGGGCTATGAACCACCGGTTTGTACGACTATCCTCCTCTGTGATTTTGTATATTTAGGCTAGAATTAGGGCTTAGATTAGGAAAAAAAGTATAGCGAGGCAGACGTGTTGATCATCGTTTTAGTGCATGTGTCTCTAGGGTAGCACGAGAGCTAGCAAATAGTGCAAGTGCTCACCAGTCGAAGGGGATAACTGGGGGTTATGAGGTGAGCACTTGCGTTTGGCATGGGCGCTCACATTGGGGATAGTTAGGGTTAGGTTTAAGGTTGGGAAATTGTAGTGCAGCTTGGGCGCTCATACTAGGGAAAGTTAGGGTTAGGTCAAGGAGGGAAAAGGGGAATTGCAGCACGGGCGCTTGTGCTAGGGTAGATTAGGATTAGGTCAAGGAAGGAGAAAAAGGTAGCGCAGTGCATGCACTCACATTAGTTCAGTCTAGGGCTCCCAGGTGGAGGTATATCAGTGCATGTGCCTGTAGAATGGTGCAAGCGCCATGGGTTTGGTGCGAGTGCTGAGTAAATTAGTGCATGCGCTAGGGAAGAAAGGAATGGGAAAATAGGTTTATAATTTTGGCTTGGGGTAAGGCATAGGTGCATCAAGGGATAGGATAGGGCTTATGGATATGAGATGCTGAAATGGATTATTGGATGCAAGCAAATTTGGGAATATTGGCATTGAGGGAGCACTAGCCGATGACTATGAGACTATATCAATAGTTGCACTCAGATAAGTTGGAGATCCTAGTCATTGTGGGGTTACATCTTGTTGGTAGGTGGCCAAGGATTTGAGCTCACACTGCAATGATGACAAATTTAGTGGAGAGATGGGATAGTAGGTATAACACCTTCCACCTACCACCTGGCGAGGTGAAAGTGACTCTACTAGATGTATGGAGGATCTTGAAGATCCCCATTCGCGGTGTCATCTTGGAGTACCAATTAGATGCGACAAATTTTTACCTTCAGGAGGTTTGTGAGTATGAGGCACTGTCGCTGCTGGATAGGAGCAAGATACATTTGGGAAGGGCGATGGGTATCTGACACATTCCTTGTCTAGTACTTGTGATTTGTGGATTTATGAGCGGATGGATTATACCTGATCTTGGAGGACATGGGTTTCATGTTGGATGGAGCAGATGTGTTTATTACATGATTCATGATTATGCATAGTATGCTTGGGGAGCCACGATGATGGCTCAATTGTACCATGATATGCATCTTGTGGTGTATAGGGAGTATGCCAGCTTATCTATAGGAGTTACACTTCTTCATATCGGGGCTTGGGAGCATATTGAAGTTACACGATCACTAGGTGTACAAGATAGATGGGCTCAACGACCATATATAGACAGGTACAGTGGCCTATTATATTATACATGGATAGGATCGATATGATTTTGGCACCTCATTTCTTATGAGCTTTTGCAATTTACATGACAACCATTTTTGGATAGTGAGATATGGAGGGGGATGAGCAGCTACACTGGGCCAAAGTGGAGATATGGTTATTTGGTAGGTCTTTATATATCATGGATTATTATGCCCCTTACAGAGTAGCGAGATAGTTTGGCCTGGTCCAAGACATAGCGGGAGACATACCATTGTATCCTCGGATGACACAAGAGGAGAGGTTTTGGGGCTCGACAGTGAGTCCATTGGAGGGCAGGACCAGTTTCTAGATGGCACCATATTTGGTTTAAGATGAGCGGGTCGAGGTGGGAGAGGATCCAGGGATGACTAGAGGATATAGGAGCTGGTGGGAGGGAGATTTTTTAGTGCATCTTACCATCCCTAGAACTTTGGAGGATGATGAGTTGCAACTAATAGTAGATGAGGTAGTTGGCATGGAGGATGATGCACTTGGTGACAGGGTTGGGGTGGGAGCAGGGAGGGGTGCTGGTGAACAATAAAGGAGGGTTAGGTTGGTATGGAGGAGAGAGCCTGAGGCAAGATAGGGATAGGTTTGAGAACCAGCGGTAGGGGAGGCAACTGAGGGAGGGGATAGTGGGGTAGAGGAGGCTATACATATGGATATTATAGAGGCACAGATATAGGGTGCAGGGTCAGAGGCTGGGAGAGGAGTGTCATAGGCTTATTTTGACAGACTCTAGCAATAGAGAGACACCACCCAGGAAAGACTATGTTAGTAAGATGAGAGGGGGGGTGAATCATAAAAAATCACTATGCAATATATTTATCAGATTCAACCTTGGCAGCCTTTACTGATAGGCAACTATGACTGTAAATCATTCAAACTCATAATTAGATACACTTAAAACATCATAACATATTTAACACCAGATTTAACATGGAAACCCAAATAGGGAAAAACCACTGTGGGATTTTGGACCCACTAAGAAATATACCCTTCTAGAGTATGCTTAGTTAAAAGCCAATCCTGTTATAGATTACATAAACACATTGCTAGATGTGACCCAGTTAAGGGATTTCCCTCAGACTTGTTAGAGTCTTGCACTTTGTTAGAAGTGACCTTGTCAAAGGATTTCAAACACTCATTCAGAATGTTACCTTGCTAGAGGATTTATAAATAAGACTGTTAGGTACACTCGGTTAAGAGATTTCCTGTCACTTACAAAATAAATAACAGGTAACAATATATCTGCAACTTCACATCTGAAATGCTAAAGCAGACTCTATGTGCTTAAAATATTCTTGTCATAAGACTTATCTTGCTCCTTGCTGGGCTTCTCAATCTGTTATTTAATTAGTTATTCAATCTTCTGTGCTTGGTGATCACTACTGTAGTATCATTTTTCTTCTATTTGCCTGCTTACATTGTTCATCAACAATTTCTTATTTATAAACAATTCCTAACTGCTTAATCTCCTTGATCACATTTCCCATGATCAATCTTAGCCATCAGATCTTTAAACTTGACTAGGTTCATTGTATCTTTTGATCTGAAAATGTTTTATCTCACCTTCGAACTTGTATACCTTCCTTGGAACTTGTGCTAGGTTATGACCGTTCAATCTGCGTTGTAGATCTAACTCCTATATTTTCGTTGTCGTAGATCTTCAACAAACTTCTTTCACGACATGCCAATCATCTATACATCTCCAGCTCATTGGCATCTTTCATTTAATAATGCTTTTATCCATCCAATGCATTCTGTTATTACTCAATTGTTACTCGGTAAATACTGAACCTCACTCAGTAGATATTCTACCTTCTTTAACCGTTAGTGATAACCTTAGGGTTTACCGACTAGCATCTTCCTCGATAATCATAGAATAGTATCAAACCTTAACTCATCTAATGAATGAAATCTTTTCTCATTCTTAGAATACTCATATATATATAAGATATCAAAATAATCAAAAAAAAAAAATCTCATCATTGTCTAACTCAGTAATAGTTGCCCATTGAATAACTTATTACTCCCCTTCATTTTCATTCTTTTTGTGTCACTTACCAACATCTTTATACTTATCAAAACATACTCATTAAGATATGGCAATATCAAACTGAATCAGAAAATCAATTGCTTGACATCAATGACAAAATAATATTATTAAGACAGTAATCATCCTTTCTCGGTTATATCCACAATCTTCAACAACCTTCTCAATATCCTCATACCAACAAACTTACTGGAATGCCAACAATCTCCCTTTGTGAAATGCTAACAATCTCTCCTTTTGGTATTGATGGCAAAACCAACTTTTAATGGCAATACCTAACTTGATTTTATTTCAATTGATTCAGATTTGGATTGCTGTTAATATTCTCCCATTGTTATCCTTGAATTCTCCCCCAGTCATTAGTCTTCTCCCATCTTCACCTATTAATCTTCACTAATTAGTCTTCCCCCCCTTTGACAACAATGCCAAAAAATAAAACTAATTCATGATTCCTTCTGCTGTGAAGTAATTTGCTTGCTGCAAATACAAATGTATCATCTCAGTCTCGGTCATAGCAACTTGTCTTCAATCACTATTGCCTCCACAACTTTAGGTAACCTCCTAAAGTGTGTAAATTAGCATCAACTCATAAATAGTTAATCTGTAGATTCGTAGAATTTATGCTTTCACCGAACTCTGTCAGTGAGTACTAGATAGGGGTAGGACCCCTAACTTACTTCTAAGATAGTCAAAAGTGTCCTTTGGCAGTGGCTTTGTGAAAATGTCTGCTATTTTTCCTTTGAACTAATATATTCCAATGCAACTTTCTTCTCTTGAACTTCTTCTCTGAGATAATGATACTTTATAGAGATATGCTTTGTCTTAGAATGCATTACCAGATTCTTTGAAATGTTAATGGCACTAGTATTATCACATAATATAGTTACTGACTCGGTAACTTTCTCATTCATACCTTCCAATAGTTGTTTGATCCATGCTATATTGGTACAATTCATGCTGTAGTGACATATTCAGCTTCAGCTGTTGACTGTGAAATGCATCCTTGTTTCTTGCTAAGCCAACTTACTAGTCTATCTCCTAGAAAGAAAGCTCCACCGCTTGTGATTTTCCTATCATCAATGTTTCCTGCCCAATCAACATCAGTGTATACTTTTAAGTCAAAATCATTCCTCTTTTTATACACTAAACCATAATCTTTAGTGCCTCTTAAGTATCTGAAAATTCTCTTGATTGTTGTCATATGGGTTTCTTTGGGATCTACATAAAATCTTACAACTATACCTACTGCATGTACTATATCTGACCTACTGTGAACCACATATTGCAACTTTCCAATCATAGATTGGTAAAGTGTCTCATCAACAGATGCAAATTCATCACTCTTTGATAGTTTACAATTGGTAGTCATAGGAGTACTTACAGGTTTAGAATCCTCGATTCCAAATTTCTTCAAGATTTCCTTTATATACTTGGATTGAGTAATGAAAATCTCATTTTTCATTTGCAGTATCTATAAACTTATAAAATACTTTATTTCACCAATTAATGACATCTCAAATTCTTTGCACATTTCATTTCCAAAGTTCTTGCATAAAGAGTCATTTCCACAAAAAATAATATCATCAACAAATATGGCTGAAAGCAGTATTCCATTGTCTTCATCATTCTTCATAGACATGTTGTTGTTTTCACTTGTCCTTATAAATCCAATCTTGATTAAGTAAGAGTGCAGTCTTTCATACCATGCTCTAGGTGCTTGCTTTAGACCATATAAAGCTTTGTTCAACTTACATACCTGATCTTTATTCTTGTCTTCAATAAATCCTTTAGGCTGTTCAATATAAACTTCTTCTTCTAGTATACCATTTAAAAATGCAGATTTAACATCCATTTGATATACCTTGAAATTTTTGTAAGCAGCATATGCCAACAATGTTCTCACTCCTTGAAGTCTTGCCACAGGTGCAAAAGTCTCACCATAATCTATTCCTTCTTCTTGAGCATAACCTTTGCAAACTGGTCTTGCTTTATTCCGAATGACCTCTCCTTTTTCATTTAGCTTGTTTCTGAAAATCCACTTTGTACCAATCACATTTTTCTCTTTTGGTCTTGGGACCAATGTCCATGTTTCATTCTTCTTGATTTTTTCAATCTCTTCAGTCATAGCATTTACCCAATCTTCATTACTAAATGCCTCTTTTACTATTCTCGATTCAAATTCAGATATCAGACATGTGTTTTGTCTCAGTTTGTTCCTTGTCATCACTGGATCATCCTTATCTCCTATAATTTGACTTGATGCATGATTTCTTCTGACATACTTGGCTAATATAGGCTTGATAGGCTCTATATGATCTTCTTCATCACTCGGTAACTGGGTATTTTCTTCATTTTCTTCATCAACTTTCTCGGTAGGACTTCTCGGTTGAACATATACAAACTCTTCATAATCTTCTGGTCCTTTGGAATTTCCTTCATTATTTCTTTCTGCAAATTCATCAATTTTCACATTTGTACTTTCCACTATTTTGTTAGATGATTTGATCAGACATTTAAATGCTTTACTTCTAGAAGAATAACCAAGAAATGTTCCTTCCTCGCTTTTCTGATCAAACTTTCCATTTCTATCATCTTTGTGAACATAACATCTACTTCCAAATATTTTAAAGTAACTTACATTAGGTTTCTTGTCATACCAAATTTCATACGGTGTCTTCAAAGTTCATTTCTTCGGTTGTACTCAGTTTAGGGTGTAAACTGCAGCGCTGATTGCTTCTCTCCAAAATGTTTGAGGTACCCTCTTTTCTATCATCAGGGTTCTGGGACAATCTACAATTGATCTATTTCTTCTCTTAGCTATCCCATTTTGCTGAGGTGTTCTTGGTGTAGATACTTGTCTCTTTATACCATGATTATTGAAAAATAGGTTAAATTCATCAGAAATGAATTCTCCTCCTCTGTCAGATCTTAGACATTTCAACTGTCTTCCTATTTCTTTTTCCACTCTAGCCTTGTACCATTTGAACATTTGAAAGGCTTCTAATTTCTCTTTTAAAAACATAACTAACATCATCCTTGAGTAATCATCCACAAATAATATAAAGTATTTATCACCATAATAACTTTGAACTTTCATAGGACCATAGAGATCAATGTGCACAAGATCTAAAATTCCTTTAGAAGTGTAGGACTTACTTGTAAAGATTGACTTTTTCATCTTACTCATCTGGCATCCTCGACATATTGCATTCTCAGGTTTTTCCAAGCTTGGTAGACCTCTTACTCGGTGCTTCTTACTTATTTTGATCAAATTATCAAAATTTACACGACAAAACCTTTTATGCCATAACCAGGTATCTTCTATTTTAGCATACAGACAATTGTTTTGAGTTGAGTCAAGATGAAATGTATTACCTTTTGTTTGTGTCCCGGTAGCAGCCAGTTTTCCATGTTTATCATGAACTTTGACACTTCCTTTCTGAAATTCTATTGGGTATCCTGTATTGTTTAGTTGTGCTTCACTCAACAAATTGTATTTCAAACCTTCAACCCAATATACATCATCACATTTAGCATTGTCAAGAAGTGTGATAGAACCTTTACCTTTCACCAGACATGGTGCATCATTACCAAATCTTACATAACCTCCATCATAGTCTTCTAATTTAACAAACTTGTGTTTATCACCTGTCATGTGATGTGAGCATCCACTATCTATGATCCAAGAATAATTTTTATTTATGTGAGATATCAAGGCTTTTTCCTCATACCTTTCTTCATCTGATCCATCTTTGATAGCCACATATACAACTTCCTCAGTCTCAGTCTCATCAGATTTGTCATCATTGGATTCCTCATCAACTACTAGGCATGTCTTTCTATCTCTCCTTCTGAAGTCTCGGTGTCCTCTATATTGGTTGTCTTTTTGTCTGTTATCTCGGTATTCTCTCTTTTCACTAGATTCTTTGTCAGGACAGTTAGAAGCCATATGTCCTATTCTATCACAGTTAAAACATTTTAAAGGTAACTTTCCTATATACATATCTTTGCCTCTTGGTAACCTTCTAGCTAATAATGCTTCAAACTCTTCTTGCTTTATGATCTCCTCATATAGTTTGTGTACCTCTTCCATGTTTTTGCAAAATATCTCACTTGCTCCACTGTGATTTCCTTCAGTATACTTATACATTCTATCATTGTAATCATTAGATTCACCAAGATGAAAAGAACTGAATGCAGATTCAACTTTATTTACCGAAGACCCATTGTTATCAAAATTACTTAACTCAAATGCATGTAGCTTACCGATAGTAGCATCCAAAGAGATTGGCATGTTTGGTACAGACCTTAATTCATTGATCACAGAGACTAAAATGGCATAAGCAGGTAGAAGTGTTCTGAGCAACTTACTTGTTACATCCTTTTCTTCAATAGTTCCTCCTGCTCCTTTGATTTTATTGATAGTTTCTTCTAACCTTATACTGTATTGGGTTATGTTCTCACCTTCATTCATTCTCATGGATTCAATTTGACCTCTTAGACTGTCTACTTTTTCTCTCTGAACATGTTCATCACCACCATACACAGATATAAGCTTGTTCCACATTGCTTTGGCATCAGTGCAGCCTTCTAGATCATTAAACTCTGAGTCGGTTAATGTTGATGTTATCTCAATCATTGCTTGAATATGCTCTTGCTTTGTCTTTATCTCTTCCATTGTCATCGGGTAGGTTCTAGGTGCATTGTAATCATTCTCCAGATAATATATTGCATATTCTCCAATTCCTGATAAGTGCAGCTTCATCCTTTTCTGCCATGTGGAGAAACTAGACTTGTTCAACTTTGGTGCATCCCTTTTATACATCTTCGGATCTTGCCTCAAGTACCTTTAAATTTTCTTCTGGAGTCCAAAGCTCTGATACCAATTGTTAGTAAGATGAGAGGGGAGGGGGGTGAACCATAAAAAACTCACTATGCAATATATTTATCAGATTCAACCTCAATAGCCTTTACTAATATGCAACTATGACTGTAAATCATTCAAACTCATAATCAAATACACTTAAAACATCATAACAAATTTAACACCAGATTTAACATGGAAACCCAAATAGGGAAAAACCATTGTGGAATTTTGGACCCACTAAGAAATATACCCTTCTAGAGTATGCTCGGTTAAAAGCCAATCCTATTATAGATTACATAAACACATTGCTAGATATGACCCCATTAAGGGATTTCCCTCAGACTTATTAGAGTCTTGCACTTTGTTAGAAGTGACCTTGTCAAAGGATTTCAAACACTCATTCAGAATGTTACCTTGCTAGAGGATTTACAAATAATACTGTTAGGTCCACTCGGTTAAGAGATTTCCTATCACTTACAAAATAAATAATAGTATACAATATATCTGCAACTTCACATCTGAAATGCTAAAGCAGAGTCTATGTGCTCAAAATAATCTTGTCATAAGACTTATCTTGCTCCTTGTTGGGCTTCTCAATCTATTCTTTAATCAGATATTCAATCTTCTGTGCTCAGTGATTACTACTGTAGTATCACTGTTCTTCTATTTGCTCGCTTACATTATTCATCAACAATTTCTTATTTATAAACAATTCCTAACCACTTCATCTCCTTGATCACATTTCCATGATCAATCTTAGCCATCAGATCTTTAAACTTGACTAGGTTCATTGTATCTTTTGATCTGAAAATGTTTTATCTCACCTTGGAACTTGTATACCTTCCTTGGAACTTGTGCTAGGTTATGACCGTTCAATCTGCATTGTAGATATAACTCCTGTATTTTTGTTGTCGTAGATCTTCAACAAACTTCTTTCATGACATACCAATCATCTATACATCTCCAGCTCATTGGCATCTTTCATTTAATAATGCTTTTATCCATCCAATGCATTCTGTTATTACTTGGTTGTTACTCGATAAATACTGAACCTCACTCGGTAGATATTCTGCCTTCTTTAACCGATAGTGATAACCTTAGGATTTACCGACTAGCATCTTGCTCGGTAGTCATAGAACAGTATCAAACCTTAACTCATCTAATGAATGAAATCTTTTCTCATTCTTACAATACTCATATATATATAGGATATCAAAATAATCAAAACAACAAAATCTCATCATTATCTAACTCGCTAATAGTTTCCCATTGAATACTTGTGATGCATGGATGATGGTTATGGATGTATTGTGCTGACCTATTTGTGATGTAGGATGGATGCTTATATATCTATGCTTATGATGTGTTACTGACATGTTCATGTATGCAGGATGGATGCATGTGAATGTGTGTATGATATGTTGTGGATGCAAGAAGAGTGATTATGTGGGTTGTGAGGCCCTACCCTGACCCATCCTATCTCTTCAGTTATTTTCATATTGGAACTATTATGGATGCGAGTTTTGACACACTATGGATACAGAACTTTATATGGTCCCACGATTTTTGGTAATATTGATATATATTGATGCTCCATTTCTATGCCTTGTGGATTATAGAATATGATACGATTCTAGATTAGGGTAGCATTGTGATGATGTATGTTATTATCTGAATTTCAGGATTTGTTATAATGCTAGAAATATGTTTGCATATCTTGTAGATGGATCAAATTTTGAGGATTATGATGAATTGCTTTGATTTGTGACAAATCGTATTTTATAATGACAAGTCTTTGCAGAATGAATGTATTGTATTCTAATTATGTGTTTTATATTATATGAGGCTCTTGGGAAGTACTAATGTTTAAATTGAGATGTACAGGAAATTATCCATGTGACCATGGAAATATTATGGAGAATCAAGCCTAGGCCTATGTGCGTTCGTAAAACCAGGGGTTGTCTATTTGGAGAGGCAACACCCCGTATGTATTGTATTTTATTCATAAATGTAAAATGTTGCATGAGTGTAAATTGTATTTATTGAATTGTTTAAATCATTTAAGGGACAATTGCCACGTGTGTATTGTGATGTGGAATTATTTTGTAGTGTCACTTGACACCTATGTAGTATGTTGTGTTGGCAATTTGTCATGTCACCTTTTTGGAGAGTTTTATTTTTGTTAATTGTTATATCTCCTAATTATCCTTGAAGGAACCAAGAAATCTAGGTTAGTGAGCCACAAGGAGGGTCAACTCAGAGTTGACCCGTAGGTTAACTTTAGGTGGACTTTCTGAGGGTCAAATCAACTCCTAGAGTCAATTTTAGAGCATTTCTATTAGGCCTCATGGGGTACCTATGGGTGAAGGCCAAAATTGGCCATGTGTCTTTCCCTTAGGACTTGTTTAACCACCCAAAAAAGTGGTTTTCCCAAGATGGACGAATTCCATCTATAGGAGTGCCATCCTTGGTAGGATAACCTTCTTGAAGGGAGCAATCCCTCTTCCTCATTCCATTTCCCTTCTCTAGGTACCTAGGTTAGGGAGTGTGTAGGACCTAGGGAAGACCAACCCAATGGGGGATCCCTCACTCTATCCAAGAGGTTGGAAGGAGTGAGAGAGGCCTTCTTAGGCTAAGAATGGAAGCTTAGTGAGCTAATCACCCACTCTCCATCCTCAAAGATTTTTGGAGAAATTTTGGAGGAAAACCAGTTTTAGGAATAGTAGATTTGGGGCTAAGGAATTGCAGAAAAAGATTGAGGATTGGGCAGCTCTTCATCAAGCTTTCCCCTAGATTTTCCTTGGCAGGTCAAGGTTGGTGTTACTTTTCCCTCTTATGTAATTGTAAAAATGTTCTAGAATGCTTGAATGGGAATTGTTGTATTTCCTTATTTTGTACTTGTAAAAATCTAAGTGGTTTCTTGTTTATTTCTGTTTTATGTATTGTTGTGTTTGGGGAGTGTTCAAGACCATCCTTTCCTTGGGAGGAAAGATTGGTCTTGGGGGTGGAAGGAGCTTGACAACCCTTAGGGTGAGAGGCTCTCATTTTGAGAGTGATCTCAAGGGTCTGTCCATGAGACCCTTGCTACTTTTCTTTTGTGTTATTTCACTTGGGGGTCATAAGGGGGTGCAAATATGGCATGGTTGCCTTTTTGGGGGTCATAAGGGTGTAGGGATTAAGGAGGATTTTTGGTTATGCTTTCATGGATGCCATGAGTTGGCTGTAAGTTCTATCTAGTAGATTTCTCCCCTAGGGTACTTGGTCCACTTCCACCCTAGTAAGGCATCACATTTTATGATGGAGTTTCAGCTTGGGAAGGGATGTGTCTGTTGTGTTGATTTCTTTTCCCCTTTGCTTGTTGTATTGCTTGGTTGTAACCCCGTCTAGGTCTTGATTCTCCAAGCTCAGGGGTGGCTTCTGGTAAGCCTAGGCTGGGAGGTGAGCATCCCATGGTCACAGTCCTAAAATTTTACATGCAGTTTGCTGGGAAAAGAATCTAGGAGTTACAGATTTGTTTGGTTGCAGATTTTTATTCAGATCCAGACTTTCTATTTAGATGCAGAAAAGCAAAAATGTAATCTTATGAATTGTTGCAAAAAAAAAAATGTAAATAAAGTGCTTTAAGTTGTTTTCTTTCATTTTCTGTATAAAGAAATGTACTATTGTACTTGAGTCCTCATTATTGGAATGAGGGAATCAGTTGAGTTATTCCCTCCCATTGTAATAGATGAATTTTGTATTTGAATTTACTATGTGAAGAGTGCAAATTTTAAAATTCTGAAATCTACAATGCTGTTGTAAATAAATTTAATTCTGTTTCATAATGAGTTCTGTATTATGTTTATTTCTGCAATTTTAAGTAAATAAATATGTATAAAAAAAAAGAGAAGATGGGAGAAATGAAATGTGTGAATAAGTAAATTTCTGTAGTATTTGATTTTGTTACTTTTATTTCTGTTTAGGCATAGTTGAAAACTAGTATTTAAACACAAGCAGATTGCTATAGAAAACATGTTGTATGACTGTTTAAAAAAAAAGAGAGAGATATCTTCTAAACGCTGCTCATTGAAATAATATACACCTAGGAAATGAAATAATTAGTCAAAGCATAAGCTGTCATTATTTTAACCCTCCCTGCAAAGTTTTTAAATATAAAAAAGAAAAGTAAGACTTAGATGTATTTCTGTTAAAAAAAATAAATATAGGATTGCATGCTTATGTGTTAAAACTATTTGAAATAAGCTTCCTAATCCTAACCCTATTAGGTTTATATATATATATATATATATATATATATATATATATATATATATATATATATATATATATATATATATATATATATATATATATATATATATATATATATATATATATCCCTGCATCTGAAACATACTCAATGGATACCCTTTAAAAAAAAAAGATATATGTATGTATTCTGGTCATGGCAGTGAATATATATATATATATATACATATAAAAATATATTTATATATATATATATATAAATATACATATATATATATATATAAAAAGAAAAAAGAGAAATATTATAAAAAAAAAAAAACTACAAAAAAAAAAATAGGGAAATCGGGGGTACCGGGCCGAGCCATTGTGTGTTAACACAGTGGACGGCTCACAGCCAAGCCACTGTGTTTACACACAATGGGCGACGCAGGAGGCACCGCACTATGTGTAGACATAGTGGAACGGCCGCGGCCGCCACTGTGCTACACACAGTGAGTGGCACCCCGCCACTGTGTGTATACACAGTGGGTGGCGGTAATACCGTCCGCCACTGTGTGTGCACATAGTGGGCGGCGCTGCCCACCACTGTGTGTATGCACAGCGGCGTCTGGGAGACCCCCGCGCCACCTCCTCCACTCTTCCCCCTCTTCGAAACCCTTCGCCATGTCCATGGCCGCCATGCCCTAATCCGTCCCCGTACCTGCAATCACACACACACACACACTAAACAAAAAAAATGAGGTATAATAAACCCTAACCCATTTCGAGTTAGGGTATAAATTAATAAGAAATAAAATAAAAGTGGGAAATAAATAGAAATGCAACCCTAACCCGATTAGGGTTAGCATTTTATGAATTAAGGAATTTCTTTTTTTTTTTTAAAGAATTTTGAAAATTGATTGCAAGTTTTAATATTTTAATTAATAATTAGGGTTAGCATTTTATTAATTAGGGTTTTCTTATTTTAAGGAATTTTGAATTAGATAAGGGAAATTTGGATTTGAGTTTTAATATTTTAATTAATAATTAGGGTTATTTAAATAATTAAATTATTACATGCTTATATTCTTTAGAGAATTAAAATTTTAATATAGTTAATTCAAAGGGGTTTAAAAATCAAGAGTTAATATAGTTGGAAACACTATACACTAAATCAAATTAATTTATTTAATTAGTCAATAGATTTTCCTCAATTTAATTGTGGACGTTAGGTTATATTGTAAATGGGGAAAATTTAAAAAGGAGAAATTGTAAATTAATTTTATGAACCATAAGCCTTTGTGACCGGTTTTGGCCGAATTAATTAAATCGTCAAAATTAAGAGTTTAGGGAAATTAGAATTGGCTTTAGCCTAATATCGGATTTAGTGGGCAAATGGCATTATAAAAAAATTCGAACCCATATCGGTTGGATTTAAATAATAAATTTGCGTGTGCATCAATTAATTAATAGCATTATCATTATATGATCAGGAATGATTTAATACATTAAGATAACCAATTAACCCTTGTTTTAATTAGCGACAACTTAATTAAGATAATTGATCTAGCTAACTAATCCGTGACACTAATTAATCTCCACCAAATAAAGTCGCTCGTTCGAGTTGGTTAATTAACCCAAACTTAGTAAACAATTTTATTTACATCCTAGATAAGACAAAACTCTATTGATCCCCTTTAATGTAGACTATGTTATGAGTCATGTTGTTTTAAAAAAAATAAAAAAAAATTTGTTGTTCCGTTTTTGTGCCAAAAGGTTGGGCATGACATGGGTGCACATGTTTTCTAAGATGTTTTGATGTGTATATATGTTGTATATGAGGATGTTTAATGTATGATGAATATGCAATGTAAAAATGGATGTGGATGCAAATGATAAATTAGTCTAAATGAGTAATAAATGCAATCTAAATGAGGAATGGATGATAAATACAATGCCACCTACATAGATAATGCAATGTAAATGATTAATGCTATGCAAAATAATGTGATCTAAATGAATGATGAAATGAATGAATAATGCAATGTAAATGCAAGGTGGACGATGAATGTAATCTAAGCGAATGATTTTAATATAAATGACATCTAATATGAATGGATAATCTATCCTAGATGATGTATGCAAGATGGGTGTAGGATGCAATGCAATCTAAATGGTTAATGCTTATGAAAATGATTAATCGGTAATGTAATCTAAGTGAATAGTGTAATGAAATGAATGGATATTGTAACCTAAGTGAATAGATAATACAATCTAAATAATGAAATGAATGATACCACTTAAGTGGGTAATGAAATGAATGGATAATGTAGTGTAAATGAGTGTTGGAAAATGTTTTTATGAATATGCCCGTAATAATAAAATGACCTTATATAGAAATAGAATAATATGGGAGGGGGGGCGAATTGAAGACTCCATAATGTCATTAGAAGGTGGGGAATTAAGTATTTACGGAATGATGGGGAGAGTTGTGCGTAAAAGATGTGGAGATCCAACCTAGTTTAAAATTTCCCTAGGTAACCCGCACCATTGATTATAGGAACCAGGATGCCATGAGAAACCCAAGGCATGGACTGACTCACAGTCAAGCGGGAATTCCTTACACACATCTATATAAGTGTTTAAGATCACTAGTACAAGGTTGTGGGTATGTGCAAGGAAACCCTCAAGCACACCAATATCCCTTGTATATGACAAGGTATGTGTTGATGAACACATACTAGGTTGCCGGTTCATACAAGAGAGATCCAAAACACGCCATGCGATCAAAAAATGCCCCAGTATGCACCTATTGTAAACATACTTGGATATAGAAGATCCAGGCAGTCGTAGATAAATGTAGTTGTAGGACAAAAGATGCAAGTCAAAATGAAAATCCAAGAAGTCAAAAAAGTCACCCATGCATGACCAACTAATGTCTATTTCCAAGAGTAGGATTAGGATGAAGGATTAAACTGCCAAGCGAGGGAATGATATTCATCCCTAGGGAAAAGGATAGGGTGGGTGGATTTGGACTAGGAAATTGACCAGATGACCCTGAACACTAACTTACGAACTTGTGAATAACATCAAGACTTGATGAATCTCACATAGAGGCACAAGCTCAAGAAATGGGAGAGAAAAGCTTAGTTTGATGGGACAATCTTTATTCATGATTTAGACAAAGGCTCATCATCAGATGTGTGGTTATTCTGGCAGGAGTGGATGAACGTTGTGGTGAGAGAATTGGATAGTGAAGATGATGGATATGAGGTGATGGAGCACTGACCTGATAGATGATGGATCTAGATTATTTACCTCAGCGCATGCATGCAAGTTTTAACCAAGGTACTTTCCTATAGTGCCACAAAGTGGTTTTCACTAATGGATGAATTGATTTTTCTTTACTTTATTCTTTATATATATATATATTTCTAGTTGTAACGTCTTGCCAGGAAACCCCGAAGGGATAAAGCTACAACACACAAATGGAGTGCAAATATTTTTTATTTATTTTTAAATAAGACACAACATAATGATACAATGAGTTATCAAAAGTTCAGATAACACAACGGAACACTAAACAAAACCTAAGGAGTTTCCCAATGTGATTACGTAACTTATCATCTAACTCAACTCACGACATCTGACCCAGTAAAGCAGGTTAACTTAATTTCATGTTATTACTTTAAACAAGGATATAATTTGTTTAGTAAATTAACATTATTGTTGGTGTAAATAATTATTCATCATGGATATTATTACACTTTACTTAAGTTTACTTAGGAAATGCATTTCATAGTAGTTTGGGTATGAGACACTTGGGTGTTTGTGTCACATTGGGATAGTGTGTGTAGGACAAATTCCACCTTTTATGGTGTTGATCTTGTTACTACTTTATCATATCCACTTATTTTGGAGTAATAATTCCACCTTCAGTGGGTGATCCACCTCATGTGGAATATTATATTGTTTCTCCTACCTACCCAGACCTATTTCCTACCTACCCTTGTTTCTTATTGAGCCACATGTCATGTTTGTGTGCTCACATATCCATATAGCCTTGCCTATATAAGCAGGCTCATATTCATTGTTACTATTGAACTATTGATCATTTTCTATTGATGAGAATACAGTTTATTCTTGTCCTATATTGTGTCTCTATTTTGTATATTTCATTGAGCTCTTGATCTTGGCAAAATCTCACATGGTATTAGAGCCATTAGAGTGTCATTGATTCATCTTGAAAAGGCATTATTGTGACGTCAAGAGGCAGATCTGAGGAGAAGCATCTTTTGGAGGTATCCTAGACTAGATCCGACCTTGTCATTGCGTCTAGGTGGCCGTTTCCATGAATTTTGGTTATAAAGTCGGCCTATTTTGGTGAGAAATTTTTTTTTCGCCAATTCTGCTATTATTGTACGGATTTCAAATTTTTTTAGATATTTTCCGAAAAAAAAAATTCATCAAAAAAAAAATTGAAAAAAAAAATTTCGGAAATTTTTTTTCAAAAAATAAAAAAAATAGTATTTTGGGGGTCCGCAGCCCCCCCCCCCCCCCCCCTCCCCCGCCCCCCGTTGTCTCTATACCCTACAGGCTGTGTGTGCAGGGTTGTCCCGTCACCATTGTACCACTACACGAAAGTCTCTGCCTACTCCCGCCGTTCCCCGGACTTCCGACGCCTTGATGGGTTGGTGCTTGGGATAGACTAGCCTAGTCTATGCTCTTGGATCACCGGGTGTTCTTCACACACCCTAGGGTCTCTAGGACTTCTTTTGTTTGGGGAATCCCCTGACCTTGCCCAATTCCACCTACCAATGAGTTGCAATACTTCTCCTAAGGTCTCACCTACTCATGAGACTCAAAACCCCTTACTATGGCTAATAAGGGCTAGGCTTGTTCTACACCTTCCATGGTCTTAGCAAGGTTAGGATAGGTCTTTAAACCATGTGTTACATCCATCCATGTGCCCTCAAGAAGTTACAACCTTCATCCCTTCTACAGATTTCACTATTTTGTGTTTTGCCTATGAAATAGGGCTACAAGGATTAGGACCAATTAGGCCTCCTAACCGGTCTTTTAAGGCTCCCTCTCACAAACGTTGCACAAACAACCCAAACTCCCAAAATGGACTGCCATTTATTTGGCAAGGGCTCAAGGATTTCTTTGGTTTTGGGCCTCCAAGTGGCCATACAGTGCCTTGGGCGAATTTTGAGGTTTTTAAGGGTTTTGTGAGGGTTTTTAGGGTCTACCTGGGTCACAGTGAATGTTTTGAGTGTTAGCCACCTTGTCTGGATTGGTGGAGGCTCCTCCTTCACACTAGTGGTGCTTCACACACTCCTTTACACCTCCTCCAAAGGGTGCACTCTCCTCTGACCAACCTTGCTTTCTAAGACCTCTGCAACAGCAACCATTCCTAACTAGGCACTATCCAGTCTCGCCTAGGAATGGGTCTTCAAATAGCTTCCTTGCATTTTCAAGGGCCCTTCTTGCCAAGAACTATGATACAAGGTCTCTACTCTCATTCCCCATGGTTTCATGGTGTATCCACAATGGGGAATGGAGTTATGACTTCATTTGCCCAACCGGTCCAAAACTGGACAGTGAGACTGCAAATTACAAACTATTTACAAACACACTCAACCAGTAAACAAAAACCTAAACTAATCACACACAATGAAAGTATTTAAAACATAGAAGACATTTCACATAGTTTTGCATGCAGTTCAATCCATTTACTTTCCCGGTAACTGCATACAATCTGACTGGTAACCAACAAACAGTCACAGTCAAGCTCTTCTTGCTTGGGCCGTACAATCTCTGACATCCAACCCATTCATTTAGGGTTTGAAAATACATATACCACCTTGGCCTCAGTCTGTGTGCCCATATTAGGGTTGTCCACACCAAACTAAGGATTTTGACCTCCTGGTGGAAAAGTTGCTTGACAACTTTTAAAAGTTGTCATGCAACTTTTGAGCAAATTTCTCAATGTTGCTTTTCATGACTCCTAAACCCACATTGGGCCAACCTAAGGACACCACCATGTTATAAAGGACCCCTAAACATCACAAAGACACACACATCCTCCATTTTCAAGAAAATCACAATCTTGACTTATGACCCCTAAGATCTCCACTAGGGCCCTAACTAGGACCTATGAGCACATGGCTCATTATTTTATGTACAATGGCTTCATAAGAAGCATAACACCAACAAAACAAGAACGAGGGAGAGCTTGAAAGGGTGCTCCTGCACCATACTCCCCTTCCGCACATAACTAAGAAAAAGAAGAAGAAATGAGAGCTGGGTCTATTCCAAGTGTCTTGAACCTGCTCTCCTCCACCCATGTAGCTTCAGATACTGGTTGATCTACCCATTTCACTAAGTGCTCCATGTAGACCTAGTGTCTAGTAGACTTCTTCACCCTTGATTCCAAGATCTCCTCTGCTTTAGGCTTCTTCACTTGAGGTAAGGTATTTACATCCAAGTCTTGTAATACCTTAGCTTGGTTCTCAGTCTGCCCTGCTATCTCTCCCTTGTACATTACCAGATCAGCAACATTAAAGACTAGAGAAATGGTTAAGTCTAAAGGTAAATCAACCTTATAGGCGTTCTTACCATATTTTGCCAGAATTTGACAAGGTCCTACTCTCTCCATCTACAATTTGGTAGGCTTACCACTTTGCATCCTGGCTTTGCTCAAATGTACCATCACATAGTCACCCACCTTGAACTGGACTTCTCTCCTTCTCTCATCCACTTTGGCCTTCAATTTTTGAGTGGATTCAAGGATGGCCTTCTTACCTTGCTCTTGAACTTCCTTGATGGTTTGAGTGAAGTCCTCTACTTTCCTGCTCTTCATCTCCAAAGTACTAAGGTCTCTCAACTCACATACTCCCCTTGGAAGTATGTCATACACAACCTCAAAGGGACTTCTACCAATGGTCCTATTCACACTGTCATTATATGCATACTCTACTTGAGGAATGATTAGGTCCCATGTCTAACCATATTCCTTAGTTAGACACCTCAACAAATTGCCTAACACCCTGTTGATGAGTTCAGTTTGACCATCTATTTGTGGATGGTAAGCTGAGCTAAATGACAAGTTAGTTCCTAGTCTCCTCCATAATGTTTGCCAAAAATGACCCATGAACTTGTTGTCCCTATCTGAAACAATGCTTAAAGGGATTCCATGAATCCTAACAATCTCCTTGAAGAAGAGATGTGCAACATAGCTAGCATCATGTGTAGTCTTACATGGTATGAAATGACTCATTTTAGAAAATCTATCTACTACTACATAGATGTTGTCCATACCTGTTTTTGTCTTGGGAAGTCCTACTACAAAGTCCATGCTTATACATTCCCAAGGTCTGTTAGGGACCAGTAATGGTTGATAAAGACCAACATTGCTTGATCCTCCTTTTTCTCTTTGACACACTCCACATTGCTCTACATACCTCTTTACATCTCTTGGCAACTTTGGCCAATAGTAGTACCTCTGTACTAAATCCAAGGTTTTGTTGACTCCAAAGTGTCCACTTAAACTGCCATTATGTTTTTCTTGAATGAGGTTCTCCCTCATGGATCCTCTAGGTACACACAACTGGTTACCCTTGAACAAGAGACCATTTTGGAGAGTGTAATCTACATACTCACCATGGAAATGGTTCTCAAACTCTTTGCGAACCTTGTAAGTTGATGAGAAGTCTTCATCTCCTTCATAGAGGTCTTTGAAACCTTATATGCCTATGCTCTGCAACTGTAACTCTTGAACTGTCAACAATTTCCTGCTTAAGGCATCAGCCACCTTATTAAGTTGCCCCTTCTTATGCTTGATGGTGAAGGTGAAGGATTGGAGGTATTCCATCTATTTCAGATGTCTATTGCTGAGCTTCTCTTGAGTGTTAATGTAACTCAATTCCTGGTTGTCTATGAACACTACAAATTCCTTTGGGAGTAGGTAATGCCTCCATTTCTTTAGTGACTGCACTAATGCATACAACTCTAGGTCATAGGCTGAGTACTTCTTCTTTGCTTCATTAAGCTTCTTACTGAAAAATGCCATAGGTCTTCCCTCTTGACTCAACACACCACCTATTGCAATTCCACTTGCATCACACTCCAAAGTGAATAGCTTATCAAACGTAGGTAGGAGAAGGATAGGTTTTGTGGCTACTTCCTATTTCAGCAATTGAAATGCTTTGTCAGCCTGCTCAGTCCATTTAAACTTAGTTTTAAGGCCTCCTTTGATGGTGTCAAGGACTGGTGCACATATGCCACTGAATTTCCTCACAAACTCCCTATAGAATTTAGCTAATCCATGGAAACTTCTAACCTCAGTCCCTATTTTAGGTGCAAGCCAATTCAAGATTGCCTCTACTTTGCTTGGATCCATCTTCAAGGTTCCTTTAGACATCACAAATCCTAAGTAGACCAGCTCTTGCTTCAGGAAGTCACACTTATCTAGGTTGATAGATAGCTTCTCCTCATGCAACCTCTCTAAGACTAACCTCAAATGCTCAAGGTGCTCCTCTTTGGTTCTGCTATAGATGAGAATGTCATCTAGGTACACCACCACAAATCTGCCTGTGAAATCCTTCAACACTTCATTCATCAACCTCATGAAGGTGCTTGGAGCATTAGTAAGCCCAAATGGCATCATAAGCCATTCATACAATCCTTCTGTGGTTTTAAAAGCAGTCTTCCACTCATCACCCTCCTTAATTCTTATCTGGTGATAACCACTTTTAAGGTCTAGCTTGGTGAAATACATAGCCCCTCCTAAATAGTCCATTAGATCCTCTATTCTAGGAATAGGAAACCTATACCTCATGGTAATCCTATTGATTGCTATTGAGTTGGTACATAGTCTCCACTTACCTCCTTTTTTTGATGCTAGCACTATCGGGACTGCACATGGGCTGATGCTTTTCTTAACTAACCCTTGGTCCAATAACTCTTGCACTTGCCTTGCTACTTCCTTATTCTGATCAGGTGTGAGCTTATATGCTGCCTTGTTAGGCAAAGATGCACCAAGGACAAAGTCTATTTGATGGCTAATAGACCTTCTAGGTGGGAGAGTTGTAGGTGCTCCATCACTTACTATGTCCTCATATTTTTGCAACATCTGTTTTACCTCCTTAGGTACCTCTGTCTGCAACTTACTCTCCTCCTCTTTAGGCTTCACAAAAATGGCACATCCCACTGTCTCCTCCTCATGCAGCAAGTGTAAGAATCTTTTACCAGTGTTCAACAAGACACTAGGTGTTCTTGAGCTTCCTTCATCATCCTCTGTCAAAGATTGAATCTTGAAGGTTTTGTCATCCTTCTTAAAAGAAATGGAGTTCTCTCCTCCATCATAAATCATCTTCTTATCAAATTGCCAGGTTCTTCCTAGCAGAAAATGACAAGCATCCATGGGCAACACATCACAAAGGATCTTATCCTTATATACTCCAATAGCAAACTCTACCCAAGTCTGTTCATTGACAAGCACACTTTTTCCTTTGTTCAACCAAGTCACCTTGTAAGGGCTAGTGTGGGGTATTCTTGTGAGTTTCAACTTCCTAACTACCTCTTCTGATATGATGTTGTCAGTTGAGCCTGAGTCAACTATCACCTTGCACACTTTACCAAGAACTTTGCATCTCACCCTAAACAATGCTCTCATATGTTTGGGTTCCTCCTTAACCGACTGTTTGATCAAAATCCTATTGAACATCAGATTCTCACCAATTTTTGATTCAATCTGATCCACATCCGATGCTTTGTTGCTTGACGAGTCTTCATGAGCATAGGCAACCCTCTTTCCACTGTTTGATGAGGTAGGCTTGTCAGGACATCTATAAGTCGGGTGTCCTAATTGTCCACAGTTGTAACATTTCATAGTTGCAAAGTAGGAACTACCTCTACTGGTACCTCTACCCCTATTTGAACCACCTTGTGCACCTCTTCCTCTAGATTGGCCTCCTTTGGGATTGGTTTCACTTCCATGCTCAGTCAACTTGGCTTCTCCTTGGTTCCTCTACTCATTTGCCTTGCTTTGGTAACCACCTCGGTGATTCACTTGATGTCTACCTCTACCTCTACCCCTGTTATTGGAGTCTCCTTTCCTTTTGTTCCTCTCTTCTACCTTGACAGCAAGCTGGTGACACTTTTGAATAGTAGTAGGAGTCCATAGGCTTATCTCCTCTTGAATGTTCCACTTTAGGCCACTTAGATACCTAGCCACCTTAATGGATTCATCTTCTTGGACTTTGGATCTGAGACATAGCTTTTGAAATTCTTCGGTGTAGGAGGTCACATCAAGATCCTTCTGCTTCAATCCTTGTCTCTTCATATGAAGTTGGACTTCATAATCCTCTGGTAAGTAGTTCTCCTTAACCTTACTCGCCATGGCCTTCCAATTTGCAATAGGTAGCTTTCCCATACTAACTCTTTCTTCTTGCAGGTACTTCCACCATGTCAAAGCTACTCCCCTTAATCTTGATTTGGCAACTTTAACCTTTTGAGCCTCTGTCACTCCCTCACACTCAAAGTGGTTCTCCATGCCCTCAATCCATTCCATAATAGTGTTAATGTCCATTCTTCCACTGAAATGTGGCAATCCTTCAAAGGCTTTGGTGTTCAAGGCCTTAATAACCTTCACAAAAGGTTCTTCATTAAACAAGGGATCTAGTTCAGGGATAATGTCATCTATGTCTATAGTCTTCTTGCCTTTACCCTTGGTGTCTTCATCCCAAGGTCCTTGTGTCCTCTGATCCACCACTTCTTGCAGTTTATCCCTTATCTCACTCATAGCTTCTTCAAGGAGTCTATTCTTCTCCTTCTATTCTTCCACCTCTCTAGCCCGCTCTGCATTAGTGACCATTCTACTCTCCCCTATTGATTCACCAATATATCGAGACATACACAGTCCAACAAGTCTTTTACTTGCTCTGATACCAATCTGATGGGTTGGTGCTTGCGATAGACTAGCCTAGTCTATGCTCTTGGATCCTTTTCTTGGATCACTGAGTGTTCTTCACACACCCTAGGGTCTCTAGGACTTCCTTTGTTTGAGGAATCCCCTGACCTTGCCCAATTCCACCCACCAATGAGTTGCAATACTTCTCCTAAGGTCTCACCTACTCATGAGACTCAAAACCCCTTACTATGGCTAATAAGGGCTAGGCTTGTTCTACACCTTCCAAGGTCTTAGCAAGGTTAGGATAGGTCTTTAAACCATGTTTTACATCCATCCATGTGCCCTCAAGAAGTTACAACCTTCATCCCTTCTACAGATTTCACTATTTTGTGTTTTGCCTACAAAATAGGGCTACAAGGATTAGGACCAATTAGGGCTCCTAACCGGTCTTTTAGGGCTCCCTCTCACAAACATTGCACAAACAACCCAAACTCCCAAAATGGACTACCATTCATTTGGCAAGGGCTCAAGGATTTCTTTGGTTTTGGGCCTCCAAGTGGCCGTACAGTGCCTTGGGTGAATTTTGAGGTTTTTAAGGGTTTTGTGAGGGTTTTTAGGGTCTGCCTGGGTCACAGTGAATGTTTTGAGTGTTAGCCACCTTGTCTGGATTGGTGGAGGCTCCTCCTTCACACCAATGGTTCTTCACACACTCCTTTACACCTTCTCCAAAGGGTACACTCTCATTTGACCAACCTTGCTTTCCAAGACCTCTCCAACAGCAACCATTCCTAACCGGGCACTGTCCAGTCTCGCCTAGGAATGGGTCTTCAAATGGCTTCCTTGCATTTTCAAGGACCCTTCTTGCAAAGAACTATGATACAAGGTCTCTACTCTCATTCCCCATGGTTTCATGGTGTTTCCACAATGGGGAATGGAGTTATGACTTCATTTGCCCAACCGGTCTAAAACTGGACAGTGAGACTGCAAATTACAAACTATTTACAAACACAGTCAACCGGTAAACAAAAACCTAAACTAATCACACACAATGAAATTATTTACACCATAGAAGACATTTCACACAGTTTTGCATGCATTTCAATCCATTTACTTGCCCGGTAACTGCATACAATCTGACTTGTAACCAACAAACAGTCACAGTCAAGCTCTTCTTGCTTGGGCCGTACAATCTCTGACATCCAACCCATTCATTTAGGGTTTGAAAATACTTATACCACCTTGGCCTCAGTCTATGTGCCCATATTAGGGTTGTCCATTCCAAACTAAGGATTTTGACCTCCTGGTGGAAAAGTTGCTTGACAACTTTTAAAAGTTGTCATGCAACTTTTGAGCAACTTTCTCAATGTTGCTTTTCATGACTCCTAAACCCACATTGGGCCAACCTAAGGACACCACCATGTTATAAAGGACCCCTAAACATCACAAAGACACACATACCCTCCATTTTCAAGAAAATCACAATCTTGACTTATGACCCCTAAGATCTCCACTAGGACCCTAACTACGACCTATGAGCACATGGCTCATTATTTTATGTAAAATGGCTTCATAATAAGCATAACACCAACAAAATGAGAAGGAGGGAAAGGGTGATCCTACACCATGCCTCCCCAGCTTGCAGCGACCTCCCCAATGGCGTCCTTACCTGCTGCTGACCCTGCAGAAGACTACCACCGCCGTCGCTGCTGCAGACCCGACAATTTGCCCTCTCCCGGTGAGCTTCCAATTGTCTCGTCCGCTACGTTTTCTGGTGTCCTGGCCATATTCATGGGCACCAACAACCTCCCTCCGACATCGGCACCTCCCGTCGGCGAACGATTTTGCTAACAACCCTTTCCCGTCGACCCTCCAGCACCTCCCTGCAGGCCCCTCCTGGGCCCCGTGAATAGTGCCATGTATCCACCTTGGTGGGCTCCACTGTCCCATCACCACCAACTGTCACACCATGTCAGCACCATGACACATCACTGCTAGTTCCCTGCCACATCGGATCCACCTGACACACCACCCAATCCGTACCGTACAGACATCGAATGGGCAAGTAGGAAATTTTTTTTGACTGGCAAACAGGCATCAAATTTATGCTCATCATTTTTTGATGTTAGTTCCACATCAACAGTTTTTTAAATTTTTAGTAGGCCCCTCTCATTGAGCTTTTTGATTTTGCAGTTCAACTTCAAATGGCCATATCTTGCTCATTTTTGCTCCTTTTTTGGTGCAATATTTTTTGAAATGGGCTAGAATTTCATATACTTTGATGTGGTGGAATTATTTTCTGATTTTGATGGACAAATTTTTAAGAATTCTCAGTTTTGGGTGACTGTACCTATCCAATCCCCATTTCTGCAACTTACAGGTCTCCGTTCGGGCTCATACGAACTCCTTTTCAGGTGCCATTTTTTTTTAAAGTACATTATTTTTTCTCTACTCTCAGATTATGCTATCAATTTGCAACAATTGTGGATATAAATTGTACTTTCACCATATGGTCTTATTTGGCCAATTTGGCATTTGTCTTCCATAGATCTATCTTTCTGATCTTTTGCTTTATAGTTATAAGCCTATTGGATCAGTTGTAAAACAAAATCAGAAGTCCACCTTGCCATTTTTTGCAAGTGGCCTATTGTACACGCACTACATATAAAGTGCCAAAATCATCATTTTTGGGGGGGTACTTTGATTCAGTGAATTTGGGGGGTGTTTCTTGTGCTTTTGTGCTCTTGTGTTCCTTCCTTTTTGCTGCTATGGGGTCTTCTAAGTTTCCTCTCTTAACTCCTCATAATTATGCTACTTGGAAAATTGATGCATGGAGTAAACTTATGGAAAAAGGACTAACTCATTATATTGATGGAACTATTGTTGCTCCCACTGATCCTAAGGTTGATCCAGTTGGTCACTTGGATTGGCTCACTAAAAATATCATGGAAATTGTTACCTTAAGAAATTATGTATCAAAGGATCTCATTTTTCATATTGAGAAGTGTACTCTAATCAAGGATGCTTGGCAAAAGTTTCAGGACTTGAATGGTCAAGTTGATGAGATTAGGGGATATAAGATTGATAGTGATCTCACCATGTTGGATCCCAAGAACTTTGATACTATACAAGATTATGTCACTAAGGCAAATGATTTGAGGGCACAACTCAAAGATTGTGGCATTGATAAGAAGGATACTCAATTGATCTTCAACTTGATAGGCAAGCTTCCACAAGAATATGCAGCATTTGTTTCTAGTTTCCAAACCCATAGGATGACAATGGGTTCAAGCTACATAATGCCTACATTTGATGCTTTCAATGAAATGTTGATGATGGAACAAACTAAGTTGATAATCATGGGCATTCTTAAGGCTTCTAAGTCTCAAGTATTAGTAGCAAATCAAGGGAACAAAGGAAATCAAGGAAAGGACAACTCAAACAAGAAGAAATGGAAATCAAAGCCTAAGGACAAAGCATCATCTTCTCCACAACAAGGAGATACATCCTCTTCCAAGATGGATATCTCACCAAAGAGGGAGAAACCTACTTGTGCCTATTGTAAAAATTTTGGTCATGAGGAGTGTCATTGCCATTTTAAGAAGATTGATGAGCTCACACATATCCTCAAAAAGAATAATATTGATTTGCCTAATGTCTACAAGAAGGATGATTCATCAACTTCCACTTCCTCACACTCAAAAGGAAAAGGGAAAGCATTCATGGCTTCTACAAGTGGGAAGACTCACTCTTTTGGGACAAGAAAAGGAAAAGCTCTTTGTGCTACTACCAGTCATGATTCAGAGAGATGGCATCTAGATTCAGGGGCTTCTCATCATATGGCATCTTCGTAGTCTATGTTCTCTACATTTGAGCCTTGCACCATGCCGTGGATTTTGATGGGCAATCATACATACCTGGATGTGATTGGGAAAGGATCTATTGACATTGGGGATAACTCCTTCAATAATGTGTTGTGTGTACCCCACTTGACAAACAATCTCCTTTCCATCTATCAAATCACACATGGCGCAACTAAGAGAGTTGTGGGGTTCACACATGAGTCAGTTTTCATTAGAGATTTGGAGACTAGAGCTATCATTGCGACTGGGGTGGTTGATCATGCATCTCAGTTATACTCCTTTTCAGATTTTGTTGATGATGATGGTTTCACATTTGATGATTCTACACATTATGATCACACTTCTTGTGATGGTTCATATTTTGAGGAGAACTTTGGGCAATTGAACATGGGGATTCTCACATGTGACCCCATTCTTGAGCCTTGTATTTCATCTCCTCATATTGATATCACATCACCTATTGCACCTAATGATGCAGATAGTGTGATAGTTTTGCCTTCATGTGATTCAGTGCAATGGGATATTCATTGTCTTTAAGCTTCAGATTCATGGGATGATTACTTGACAGACATTATAGGTTTGTTTGTGGAATCCTACATTGCAGATTTGGGAGACATCATTGATGACATTCATCTTCTCTTTGATGAAGATGATCCTTCTTCGATTATTGTGAGGGAACACTCTGACCCTCTTGTTCATTCTTTCAAGGTTGACATGATTGTGGATACTTATGTACAATAGCTAGAGGAGGTCTCTTTATCTTTTGAGGAGACATGTGAGTCTTTGGATATTGTTCTACATCCATCTCCACTATATCTTGGAGTGCCTTTTTCAGTAGTGTGGCACAGTTTACCACCTTTGGAGGGGGTATCTTTCAACATCGACATGGGGACACTTGAGTAGTTTTCAGAGATTCCTTTCATCATGAGTTTTTTTCATACATCTTCCCTTCATGATTGAGGAGACTTCATGGATACACCTTTGGTTTTGTTTCTTCCTAAGGGGAGGAATGTTGTTCGACGTTCGTGGAGCAGTTTCTTCATACATCGATATTCTATCATTGGTGTGGATTCCACATTGGGGGGGGGGATTCTTAGTCTCTTCTTCTTCTTCTTCTTCTTCTCTCATATGGGGGGGGCCTTTTCCTCACATGGGGTTTTGTTCCTCACATTCTTCTATGAGAGTTCTCTTGTATAGTTTTCATCTCTCTTTTGGGGGAGGGTTTTTTCCCATTGGGTTTTTCTCTCTTTCCCTGCTTTGTGAGAGATTTCATTGCATTGGTTTTCATGCATTTTCATTTGTACATGGGTACCTAACATGGCCTCGTAACTGGGACCCATCTTGCATTGCTTAGTTGCATTGTAGACTTAAGTGCATTCCCCTAAGTTGCACTTAAGGGGGGGTGTTGGTGTAAATAATTATTCATCATGGATATTATTACACTTTACTTAAGTTTACTTAGGAAATGCATTTCATAGTAGTTTGTGTATGAGACACTTGGGTGTTTGTTCCACATTGGGATAGTGTGTGTAGGAGAAATTCCACCTTTTATGGTGTTGATCCTATTACTACTTTATCATATCCACTTATTGTGGAGTGATAATTCCACCTTCGATGGGTGATCCACCTCATGTGGAATATTATATTGTTTCTCCTACCTACCCACACCTATTTCCTACCTACCCTTGTTTCTTATTGAGCCACATATCATGTTTGTGTGCTCACATATCAATATAGCCTTGCCTAGATAAGCAGGCTCATATTCATTGTAACTATCAAACTATTGATTATTTTCTATTGATGAGAATACAGTTTATTCTTGTCCTATATTGTATCTCTATTTTGTATATTTCATTGAGCTCTTGATCTTGGCAAAATCTCCCAATTATAGATAATAGGACGCGTTCATCCATTATGGTTGAAGATGAGTCTAACATGAGGAAATTTACCCACTGAAGTTAAAACATAGATAACATATGAATTCATCCTTTAAGGTTAAAATATAGTTAACTTGATGAGTTCATCCCTTTTAGTTAAATTATAGCTAATATGATGAAGTTCATTTATTAAGGTTTAAAATGTAAATAATCAAATGACTTCATCCATTATAGTTAAAATATAGCTAATAAGATGAAGTTCATTTATTAAGGTTAAAATGTAGATAACCAAATGAGCTCATCCATTATAGTTAAAATATAGCTAATATGATGAAGTTCATTTATTAAGGTTAAAATGTAAATAACCAAATGAGTTCATCCATTATAGTTAAAATATAGCTATTATGATGAATTTCATTTATTAAGGTTAAAACGTAGGTCACAAAATGAAGTTCATCCATTAGAATTACAATTTAGGTAATATGTCGAGTTCATCCAATATTTTTTTAACCATTCATTACGTTCAATTTTACATTAAACACATGCCATGCACCCTGTTCCAAAATACACTTAAATTTCATCATAACTAGTGAGATCTTTTCATGCATACTTATCTTCATTAACAATAATAGAATACATTCTACTAATAAAAAACTACACTCTTTCATGATCCATGTTACTGCATTAAGAGACAACTGCATACATGCATTTACGATACATCTCACCTAATCCCCTTATACATTCTACCAATATGCCATCCATACATGCTAACACTAATACATGAAACATAAGAGAAAAAGCATCACATAACACCAAATTGATATTGGAGTTCACCCCTAAAGGGCTACATCTCCAGGTCTGCTCAACTGCAAGACCCCTTTTATCATTTAAATAAGTTAAGGATACATAAGGTTCACATCATTTACAATCCTGCCATCAAGGCGAACATAACCAATATACAAACGACCACATCGGTCAATAAATACATAAATGATCCTTACATAGAAAAGGATCCAATTGAACATATTAAAAGAAAATACAAGGTCCATTGCCTAACGGTACTCTAACTAGAGACCTGACCAACTATGGTGAACAACAAATCAACACTTGACACTCGCATAAAGGACAAGACCAATTATAACACCATCACATGGCAATAGCCAAACTAGAGTCCAATGACATAAACAGGTACCCCAAATCAACCAAACGACAGGGTCCAACCAAACATATCAAGGCCTTGCCATTACTTAAACAAAAGCAAATACAGAAATTAAACTTGCATAGGCAATAACCGAGAAAGGACAACCTTCTTTCCTATTGGTTTAAACAATAAAGGTCGATCAAGTTTTCTAAATGATCTAAGTTTTCAAAAATACATTAATAGAAAAATCATCATTACAAGGTGGATACAATACTATAATTGCAATATTACCATTTGCCTATTTCACAATACCGAGGAAGAATGTAACTAATCCATTTATTTTACTTAATGGAGATATAATTAACTTGCCACTTTTCCAATCGACGCAATATTAAATTTCTGATAATTCTAATAGCATATCATTTAAGTTTTCAAAATGTCCAATGATAAACATTTCATTTTTCAATTACTTATATACTTTAGTATTCCATTTCTAAGATTCTCAGATGACCTATTATCAATCAAATCCAATAATAATATCTCCCTGATTAACATATTATTTAGAAATTACCAAAAATATATTTTATTTCAAGAATTTTCCAATTAAAAATAATATTTAATCTTTTTCCAAAAAGTACTTCCTCATTAAAACTGATACCCCCAAAAAAAAATCTAATCATTATATATTTATAATCCCCTGGATGATAAAATATAAACAACCAATAATTTAATAATACCCAATTTCAAATTAAATATTATTTAATATATATATATATATATATATTAATCTCCATTAATAAAATATATATTAATAATAATTTAATATTACACAAGTAAATATTAATTAATATATAAATATTATTCTTCATCAATAACTTATATATTAATAATATTTAATTACTAATTAAAAACTATATATATAAAAAAAATTAAATTTAATATATATATTTTTTTTAAAACAAAAAAAATAATAAAAAAAGGGGCAGCCGCGGGCCCACCTCCCGTCCAATAACAAGAATCAGGGGAACGATTAAACTTACATAAGAATCGATGCGAAAGCACATTAACAGGTACACACAATAATCATAATATCTTACTACAACATTACATCATGGTAAATCAACAATTCAAGAATGCCACATAAAAAGTCAACCAAGGTCAAACTGGTTTTTACAAAGCTGACTAGGGTAGGGGCCCTACACTAGTCACAAGGCATCTGTTTACCAGGTTTTCACCAGAGTGACGCTCTTTTTTCAGGATTTTTTTCTCATTTTTTTTTTGTATTTTTCTTGATTTTTTTATTTTTTTATTTTTTGACAATTGATGACCTTCTGAGGACTAGGCATAGAATCTCTTTAGGTGCATGATGTTCATTGGATCATCCAAAGGATCTCCTTTAGGAGTAGCCGACTGATATGCCCCTAATCCATACTTTGTTGTGATCACATATGGTCCAAGCCAATTAGGCTCAAACTTGCCTTTCTTCTCTCTTTCATGAAGGTTTTTCTGATTTTCCATGAGGATGAGATCACCAATTTTAAATTCTCGGGTTTGGACCTTCTTGTGGTAACTCAAGCATAGATGATTCTGATATACCCGAAGATGGTTCAAAGCCTTGAGGTGCCTTTCATCCATCAGTTCTATCTCTTATAGTCTGGTAACTTTGTATTCCTCATCTGGAAGGATATCCTGTAGTGATGCCCTTAGAGAGGGGATCTCATTCTTAAGAGGGAGGATGACTTTAGAGCCAAAGGCTAGGGAATATGAGGTGGTGCTTGTTGGTGTATGGATGAAGGTGCGGTAAGCCCATGGAGAAGGGTGGAGTTGGAGGTGGCAATCATGGCCAGCTTCATTGACTTTTTTTTGAGGATTTTGATTAAGGTTTTGTTAGAAGCCTCAACTTGACCGTTACCTTGTGGGTAATATGGGGTGGAGAAGCAATCTTGGATGTTGAATTTCTAACAGAACTCTTTAATATCTTGATTTTTGAATGGTCTGCCATTATCTATGATGATGACTTTGGGGATTCCATATTGGTAGATTAAATAGTTCAAGATGAATTTGGAGATCTGTTTACGAGTGGTGAAGGTAAGGGGAATAGCCTCCACCCACTTGGTGAAGTATTCAGTGGTGGTGATAATGAAGTTGTGGCCATTGGAGGATGTAGGGTGGATTTTCCCAATGATATTGAGCCCCCACTGTGAAAAGGGCCAAGGTGTAATAAACGACTGCAATTCCTGTGATGGCGCATGGATCTTGTTGCCATGTTTTTGGAAAGGGATACATTTCTTCACATAATTATATGCATCTACTTTTATTATAGGCTAGTAATATCCCATTTGCAAGATCTTTTTAGCCAAAGTGAGCCCACTTGAGTGTACCCCATAGATGCCTTCATGCACTTCATGTAGTGCCCATTTAGCCTCTTGTTTGTCTAAATATCTTAGAAGGGAACCATCAAAATGCCTTCTGAACAAGGTGTCTCCAAGGATAGTGTAACGAGTACATCGGTGGATGAAGGTTTGTTGTTGGGTTTTGGTAAGGTGTGGGGGAATGGTGTTGTTTGTTAAGTAAGTGAAGGTCTCTTGATACCAGGGGGATTTAGGACCAACAAGTACGCACACCATTTCAGATTCTAGTAAATTGTATGTCGGTATGAATAATTGCTTGACCAAGAACTCACACTTATGTTTATGTGTCGGCATCTGAAGGAGGGAGCCAATGGTGGCCATTGCATCTGTAGCTTTGTTGTTTGTTCATGGAATTTGATCAAACTTGATTGATATGAAATGCTACTTATGATCTTCAACCATACTATGATAGGGAAGAAACTTATCATCTTTTGTTTGATATTCATCATTGACTTGTTTTATGACAAGTTGGGAATCACCATAGACATGTAATTCTAATATATTCCATTCAATAGCCAAGCATAGTCCAATAATTAGTGCCTCATATTTTGTGATGTTGTTGGTACATGCAAAGGCTATCTTATATGATTTTGGGATGCAATATCCTTGAGGTGTGATCAATAGTATTCCTGCCCCTGATCCATTTTGGATGCAAGAACCATCAAAGTGTAACTGCCATGTGGATGATGTGGTGATAGTTATTATGAATTTGTCTTGCAATTCTGTAAGGATCAGATGGTCACCTGGAAGTGGAGCATCAGCCAGTTGGTTTGCGATTACCTGTCCTTTGATTGCTTTTTTGTCCACATATTCAAAGTCAAACTCATTTAACAACATGGCCCATTTAGCAGTCCTTCCAGTGAGGGCAGCCTTTGACAAGAGATATTTGAGAGGGTCAATCTTAGCAATCAATTTTGTTTTGTTGTTGAGTATGTAGTGCCAAAGTTTTTGTGTACCAAAGACAAGTGCTAAGCATGCTCTTTCAATGGGGGTATAATTGAGTTCATACCCTATGAGTGTTTGACTGATGTAGTATATAGCATGCTCCTTTTCCTGATCATATGTATGTGCCCATAATGCCCCAATGCCACTATAGTAGCAGATATGTACAAAAGAAGAGGCTTTTCGGGAGTAGGAGGCATAAGAACTGGAGGTGATTCCAGATATTCTTTTGATTTTTTCAAAAGCCTTTTGACACAAGCAGCCATTTGAATTTTGTGTCTTTGTGCAAAAGGTGTGCAAATGGATGGCATTTATCTACAAGCTGGGAGACGAAGCACCTAATAGATTGGAGTTTCCCTTGGAGGATGCACAATTTTTTAAGGGTCTTTGGGGGAGGAATTTCCATGATAGCTTTCACCTTTGCAGGATCAACCTCAATGCCTCTGCGGGAAACTATGAAACCTTGTAGTTTTCCCGATGTGACACCAAAGACACACTTCTTAGGATCGATGTGCAATTTGTATTTTTACAATCTTACAAATATCTTCCTTAAGATAGGGATGTGCTCATGTCTTGTCTTTGATTTACCTAGAAGATCATCCACATAGTCCTCCATGATTTTGTGCAAGAGGTCATGAAAAATTGTTGATATTGCACATTGATATGAAGCTCTGACATTTGTGAGACTAAAAGGCATGAACTAGTAATAGAAAGTCCCCCATGGTGTTGTGAATGGAGTTTTGTGTTGATCTTCCTCCATGATCCTGATATGATTATATCCAGAAAATTTATCCATAAGTGATAGCATCTCATGTCTTGTTGTGAGATCTACAATCATGTCTATGTTGGGGAGCGGGAAATCATCCTTAGGGAAAGCCTTGTTTAGATCTCGTAAATAAGTACAAATGTGGATGCCCCCAGGAATTTTTTTGACAAGTACAATGTTGGATACCCATTCAAGGTAGTCTATTGGTTTGATGAATTCTGCATCCAACATCTTTTGAAGTTCTGATTTGACCAACAGTGCAATATTTGAATGCATCTTCATGTGTAACTTTTGTCTTACTGGTTTTGCATCTAGACAAACATCAAGATTATGAACCACCAAGTCAAGATCTAGACCTGGCATATCAACATAGGACCAAGCGAAGTTGATTTTTGTTTTTGTGAGGAAATTGATGAATCCTGATCTCTCTTGATATGTTAGGGACTTGGCGATGAGCACATTATTTGGGGTATCTTTGGTGCCCATATTGATAGTATTTTTCTCCTCTATTAACAAGTTTGACATGGCCTGTGGAAGAGGACCAATGGTGGGGAGTTCAAGTCCCTCATCGTCAAGTGCCTTTTCCAAGTTTTCACTTTTGGATACGCTCTTTGTTTTTACTTTTTCCTCATCCAAATGTGCCTCGGAGAGGTTTTCACCTAGGGAATCATGGTTTTTATTTTTATTAACTTTTTGGGGCCTAAGGGTATTGACCTGACTACTAAAGTATCCCTTTTCATGTAGTTGAATCTCATGCACTCTATTGCAGTCTTCTAAATTATGCATAGTTTGGAAAGTTATGAGAGCATTATCATCAGCATAAACATCTAAAGTGGGTTTGTCCCATTGGTCCCAGTCTATGAGTTTGAGATGGACAAGATGTAGCTCATGTGGAATGGGAGGGGTTATGGGGGTGATGGTATTGATTTGGGTGTCAAATAAGATGCCATCATCATATTCAAAAGTCATTTCATGGAACTCCTCTTCATCGGAGTCTTCGACAACCAAAGAAGGACATGAAGGGACATCAGTGATAGTGATCTTAGGCACTGGGGTATACCCCAAGTCCCTATTATACTTGTAAGTATTTATTGGTTCTTTTATTCCTTTATCCTCTAGTCCCAGGTCATGTCCTTTGTAACCCATCTTTTCTACTATAGCTAATACGTTTTGGATACATTTTCTTGGGTATTTTTGCTAGGTCTTCATCTTCTTCCCAATACAACCATGAAGACACACATGTCTCAAGACTCTCCTCATCAAGTGGACCCCATTGTTGAAGGGTGGTATCTTTGCATTGTATAACAAGTTTTTGATCTTTTTTTATTTCTTTTGGTTTGCTGAATGACTTGGGAGACACGGGGAGATTTCCTATTAATAAGACATCCTCGAGTTTGTATTCTTCACAGCCATTATCTAGGATCTTGATTTTGGGCTCTGCTTGGGATGAGGTGGAGGTGACATTTGATGTATCAGATGGAGGAGTTGGAGAGGGTCTATTTAATGGGCAATGGTATGGATGCTTCCCCTCTAAGAGCTTTCAATATTTAAAGGGTTGTGGATCACCATTGATAGTGATATGTCTTCCATTGAAGGGGAATTTGATGCATTGATGATAAGTGGAAGGGACTGTAATGTCCACCAAAATACCCTAGAGAAAACTAATCATCTATCATACTAATTGAGTTTTTTTTCTTTTTTAATTTTTTAATAACAACTAATGTAATACATAACATCTCCATACAACTATATGCATTAACTATTTAAACATTATGAACATACATAATCTCGCATTTCACTAATTTACGCAAGCAGAAATAACATAACATCATTAATCTTTCCCTAGGGTAATTCAACATCATTACTCATTTAACTTCGATAATGACAACCTACTCACATGATAAACATATTCCATCTTGAATTAATGCATCATATTTAATTTCTTAATCATGGGATATGCAACCCACTAGCTTATCTATCAATTGCGAAATGCATACAATTCTACCATTCTACTAGCATATTACATTCTTTTTAAAATGCAAGACAACCCCAGAATCCTACATTCATTTTATGCACCAAATCCAAATGTGTCTTAACCCAACATCTCCTATCTACATGATATTTTCCTTTTTTATGATGATGCAATCCTAATGCATAGGTAAAATCCATATTTGATAATCCATTTAAACATACTTCAATTGCTTCTAATACTAACATGATCTTGTTCTATTTATTATGATTGTCTCCTCATAAAGTATAAACTATAATTCATTCTTCAATCCATATGATAAACTAATTCCCTTATTCCTTTACTCAAGCACAACATCACACTAATCCTTCAATCATAAAGTTCATTTATTGGCTTACAAACATATAAAAATTTAAATCCATTAACTTCATTAAAAGTACATGGCATACATCATATACAAGTCATTTACTATTTATCTTTTATGATATACATTCCATTACTATGCAAATCAATCCATTTCATATTAGCTTCATCCTAAAGCCTCAATACATTTTAATCCCAATTTTCTTTTACATTAAAATTCTCACATGGTCATATATGTCTCCTCCATCATGATTTTCCAATTACCAACATGATCTATTCACATATCTAATTTCTTCATAACATCGTAGTTTTCACATAGCACCAAAAGTATATCCATGAATCCAATAGAAATAGTTCCTTTTCTAATCTAACTACACATGCAACCACTTTCCCAATTTGACAATAACCCCAATGCCTAAAACAAGAATCCTAATATCTTCCAGGCGTACACATAGAGACATAATTATCTAAACCTTATCCATATTATCTAACATCCTCAATACTGATATTTAAGATTATTCCATTTCTCAAGGTTCTTTCACATATTAAATCACAATCTAAAGAATAATCATTGAATTCCTTTCTAACCAATACAAGTAGATCATATTATAAATCACATCTATTTCAATTACAACTACATTACCAAATTTGGGTACATGAAATCATTCCCTCCATTTAACAAAAACATATCCAAATCATGACATACCCTAACTACCAATCACGAACTACTTACAAATACATTTACATAACAATACATCATGAACATAGCTCTTCCTTTTACATGATTCCATCTACCACATACAAGATACTACATACATGTATTCCATCGTATTCATTACATAATTTTTCTTCAAGGTACATCCATAATCCATCAAGAAGGAGAATCCACATCAACACACGAAGAACACCAACAAGGGGAAAAACCCAATGGTAAAAAGCACCAACCACCCGACCATGTGGAACCAAAGGAACCAACCTTCATGCTAGGAGATGAAATAGGGTCCCAACACACACTCTACATCTAGGTTGACACTTAATACCAAAAGACAAGATTACAAAAGCTCTCTCAAGCATAGAGAAAATACAACCAACACAAACAACCATAATAAGAAACTCCTAGAGGCTTATCAATCAACAAGGCATAGTCATAAGATCATCAAAGGGAACACATGTAGGAGTGGAGTGTCATCACATGTTACAAGCATCCTTTCAAGTAACCTCTTGTTATATTTAGACCCTCAAACATCCTTTCAAGGAACCTCTTGGTAAGTGACACACATGCGGAACCAACTCAACCTATGAGAGATCAAGAGAGTTTGGTTTACCATCTTCACGGCCTTCTCATGCTTATCCTAAAACATGCTCCCTAGGATCAATTCATGAGGCTCAAATCAATTTTATCTTTATTAATGAATCCAACTACCCAACCCATTAATTATTATGTTATCACTTATTTACAAATCATGATAAACTCCCAATGTGCCCTGGTGGTCTAGACTTCATGCATCCTTACAAGGAACCTCATGCAAGTCTATCCCTCATGACCCCGATCATCACAAGGAAGCCAACTCCCCCCTAACATGGTCTCAAACATGACAACACAAGAGTCTCTAAAATCATAATTAAATCTGAGAACCTACATAAATCTAAATCATAAACAATCCATATGCAACCAACAATCTCATCTCATAATCATGAAACATGTGAAAGGTAATATCATGAGAACCAAAAATCAATGAGCCTCTTGGACAAATAAAAATATAAAGGCCATAAGAAATGCCATAAAATCTGAAATTAATCATCAAATAATCTTAGCAAGGCCTATCCACTTGCCGACACACAATCACAAGAATCTCAATCTCTCTCTTGGCGCATCAACAAGAAAGGAAGCACAAACAAATCAAATGGATTAAAAAGAATAAAAAACTCACAAATAAATCATATGAAGACATCACCAATCATAAATCAACATTATACAACATCATAAATGCCCTCAAAAAGCCTCTGGTATGGCCCAAAATCCAACTAACATCAAACAAACTTCAAACTGGACAAAACCCTTAAAATACACAGAATGGCGCATACATTCTCTGAAGTGGTGCATTCCACTAATAATTTAGCGCATATGAGTGATATTTTAGTGCATATGGTGATTATTTTAGCACATATGGTCATTCTTTTAGCGCATAGGAAAAAAAATGTAAATTTTGGTAGAAAATTGCTTGTGCGGGATCAAAACTGCTCAAAACATAATGAGCCAAATATGACGTATTTATACTCGTTAGAATCAGCATGAAATTAACTATAAGAATATGTGAAAAAAATAAAATAATAAAATTCACCCAAGGAACTCCAATTGAAAACATAATACAAACTTCAAGAGGGAAGAACATCTCCAGCAAGTTCAGAAACCATCAAACACCAAATCTTGAATCCAAATCATGAAATAGACTCAATGCACATATAAATAAAAATAATAAACTTATTCCAAACATAAAAACACATTAAAACAAGGGAAATATATAAAATGTCTTAGAAGGAAATGAGTCCTATGAGTCTTCCTCATGACAAGGCCAGACTAGAAGCTCACAAGGCTCTCTCCTCTCAACTCCACAAACTCTCTTAAATCTTTAACAACATGAAAGAAATATCCAAAACAAAAATAATCAAATAAAATCACATTATAAATGAAATAAATCTCAATACATATAAATCCCATGTCGTGTATTCACGACAACCACATAAAATATAACTTCCAAACTTTCATCCAAATAAAGATCTCATAACCCATGAAATTCCCAATCATTTCCATTAAGCATAGAGAGAATGAAATGAACTATTTCCTTATTCCCCACACAAAACATTCATAGAGTAAACACTTGTAGACAGTGAAAACAAAGATAAACAACAAGGGTATGGCCTCCAACCCGCAACCTGTGTGATGGTAGGTCGTTGAAGGAGAGCCCACAAGTTTTGCAATCCAAATCCAAACCCAATCTCTTCCAACCCTAGACCAAGCAATCCACCGAGAATCCAAAGCCAAAGAATGGAACCCATGAACAGTCATAGGGAATCCACTAAAAGGAAACAATAAACAAGAAACCCTAGAAAACCAACCAATAGGGTAATTCCATTTTGGAATATTTTTCCCATATCCTATGGTTTCCCCAAAATAAAATCCTCCAATAGGAGAATAGGGTAGGTAGGAAATACTAACATATATTATAAGTAGGTGGGATAAATATATTTTAATATACCAAGGTATAATTACCATACCACCAGATAAATATTAGTATTTAAACTATAGCCCTATAGGAATTATTATTTAATATATTATGAACTGTAGTTATTTTTAATTAAATACTTCACCAATAGAAAATATAATTAAATAAATCAACCATTAAATAATTTATTACTTCCAATATTAAATATTAATTAATATTTAGACTATAAGCAATAATCAATAATTAATTAAATAATCTTAAAAAAATTATTAATTAAATAAATACTATAATTCTAAAAATCATAAATCAAATAATTAAAAGCTCAAATAGCTTGAATCAAATAATTAAAAATAAATAATGCTAACTATCAAATCTCTCAACAAATAGACAAATAATCCAACGCCACATAAATAACCACATGACAATAAAATCAACCACAACATAAATAATCATCATACCAAAAGAGTCAATCAATACTAACATACACCCAAAACTGAAAGAACCAAGTCAACAACTAACATGACCAATTGAGCCTAGTGACAACTTAAACCTAGAGTATGTGAAGGGAACCCATGCCAACTCCAAAACCACATATTACCATTGGGATAAAGATACGCTCACACCTGTGAAGCCAGGGGAGCTCGCACCTGGGAATTCCAAGAGGAATAAATGTCCAGTACCTGCAAATCCTGCAACCACCAACAATTATACATGTGTATATATATATATATATATATATATATATATAACAGACAAGTGGTAGAATTAGACAATGACACATCCCACTCGCAATGAGTGATGTGACATTGATTCTCCATGAATATAGTCAAACAATAGTCAAACACATCTCATAAGCATCTCATCAAATGTAATCATGAAATAGGGTTAGTATAATCATAATCAACATCAAATCCATGATCAATATAATCTTTCGATAATCTATCACATAGTAAGCATATAGTCTCCTTCAAATCACATGAATAATCATCATCCAAATCATCATAAATAGTCAAGATAAGTCTATCACGCATGGAATATAAGCCAACTCTAATAAAAAAAGTCAAGTCAAGGGTCTACACTATAGGGACGGCCTGCAAGGAATGAATCCTTGGGTGACTGAGGAGAATATTGTAAGGGAGATCAAGGTCCAAGACTTGGCAAGGGGTCTCAATTGTAATAGGGCCCACTTGAAGAGGCAAGATGATCATGCCTTTAGAAACTCTTTCTGCATCATCATATGCTTTTATTGTGATTCTTCCTGATGTATCTACCCAGTCCTCAGAAAGCCCTAATTGTTTTATTAACTTGTATGTACATAGATTGAGTCTGGATCCATCGTCTATCAAGATATGTTTAACCTTGTGCTTCTGGATAAGGGCTTTGATGTGCAAATATTTATTATGGTCTTCATCTACATGAGTTTCATTGGAATTGAACACAAGGTGTTGTTGGGTGGCAAGGTTTCCTATGAGCTTGAAATTGGGTAGTATTGATATTATTGGGAACACGAGACTCAAGGAGGGTTTCTTCCAAAATCTCCTTGTGGACAGGGGAAGTCTTGAGAAGTTCTAGGTTGGAGATCTGTGCAAGGGTCTTTCCAAGATGGTCAAGGAGCTCATATTAGCGGATGGAAGACATCAGGGGAGGGTTTGGTAGGGGAGGGTCTCCTTGGACAGTTACTCTCCCATGACGAGTAGTTAAATTATAGTCATTCATAGAAAAGGGAGGTGTGGCACCTTGAATGACTATCTTGGACGGATTAGGTCAACTTTCTGGTTGGGATGGATCAGGACCACCTTGGATAGTGATCCTAGGTCTATTTTGGGGTGGGGGATGGTTAGCTCCTTGTATAGTTATGATTTTAACATGAGTATTTGCAGGCTCGATACGACCTACTAAGGAGTCAAAATGTTTTATGTGGTTGGTATAATCATAGTTCACAGTGTTAGATGATGAGCCTTTACCTTTATCATGTTTTGGGAAGGGTTCCTGGTACATTTTGAGTTTGTCATTGTTGTTACCAGGTTTTGAAGTTGCTATCTCAATATCATCTCTATCAATGAGATCTTGTATGTAGATTTTAAGCTTCATACACTTTCATGTATCATTCCCATTGCTACGATGATACTCACAATACTCATTCTCATTATACCACCTAGGTTTGGGTTGATTGGGGTCAAACGTGAGAGTTATCAGGAAGACCACTACGTCTGCTTGGACAAGCTTTTGAAACACAACTTCAATAGGCTCGACAAGAGGAGTAAAGCCTCTTGGAGTCTTGTTATTGGATTGGGGTGGTCGTCCCTGGATTGAGACATTTTAAGGAGTTTTTTGAGATTGATTTTGATTGTTTTGATTGTTTAATTGGCGATTGGTGGCGGTGGGCTTTAGAAAAGCGGCCACGGTTTGGACCCATTTTGCATCAGTCACACCATAATTAACTACATTCTTATTTTTGGACCAAAATTTTGGTTTATCATTATGGTAAGAGGAAGAATTTTGATTTGATTTTTGGTAATGTTTTAAGGTTCTTTCCTCTAACAAGACACGTTCAAGACCTAGGCCCTTGTCAGTCAATTTTTGGAAATATTTGATACATTGAGATGTCAAAGGTCTTGATAGTTCGAGCACTAGATTCTTTTGAAATAGTTTTATTTGATGTTGTTCTGGCATGTCCCACTGGAATTTCTTGATAAGATGTTGCCATCTTTGCAAGAAGTTAGCAAAAGTTTCTCCAGGCCTTTGTTTTGTGTTACAAAGATCCATCATGGAAACATCATTGGCAATGTTGTAGGCATAGTGATCCACAAACTTTTTTTCTAAGTCCCAAAAGGAGGTGATAGAACCTCAATGTAAGGATGAGAACCATGCAAGATAATCTCCCATGAGCTCTTAGGGAAGGATCTTCGAAGGTATAAGTCACTATAGGAGACTTCTTGACATTAGATGTGAAACTCATGAACATGGTCTCAGGGGTCCCCTTTTCCCTCATACTTTGTGAACTTAGGCATCTCAAACCTTAGTGGGTATGGTGCAACTGATATAGATGGGTCATAAGGACAAGGAAAAAATTCCTCAAACAAGTAAGGTTTTCTCTTGTTAGTGCCTTCCTTCATGTTTTTGATAATGGTTTTTATGTCCTAGATTTCTTTAATGAAGTCTTGTTGTGGATTTTAGACATGATGAATTGTCTTTGCCCCTAGAATTAGATGAGTCATGTAAGGTTGACCACCACCACTAATGTATTGATATGATGAGGAAGCGGGGATGTGAGATGTGATGACCAATGTCACGGGAACTTGAGTGACAATTGGTTGCGACTCACAAATTGTTGTGACATGAGGAAGTGAAACTCAAATGAAGTTAGTGATATTGTTGATAGGAATGGAGGATTATGGAATAGAAACATATGGTTGGGTAGAAGAAGATGACATAGAAGCAAGTTGGAGAATAGACATGATCTGATTAGATATTAGCATAGATGCTAAGAAGGAAGAAGGCAGAATGGAGACCACGGGGACAGATGTCATGGGCGCTATTGATTGGGGTTGAATGATGGGTGGGGGCACAATTGATTGAGGTTGAAGAATGTGTGTGACGATATGAGTAGAAGCAAGGTCTCCTTGTTATTGTTGATCAAGAATGGATCTATCAAAATCAGGGGGAAGGTGAGCTCCATTTTCAATAAGTCTTTAGAAGAGCACTAGGATTATGTCGGATAAATTTGTCCATCATTTCTTGATTATAAGAGTCTTCTAAAAATGTTCACACTTCAGGGGAGAGTGTATCTTGATCGACAATATTAGGGTCTTCTTGTGGTTGATTTTGGATGTTGGGTTGCACACTTTGTGTAAGATCTTGTGTAGGATCTTGATATAGGACACTAATATCCGGCATGCCATATTGTTGTTCGACCATCTTTTTCTTTTGAGATCAAGTTATGACCATACAAGAATGGCCTTAGAAACATTGATTAGAGGAAGAATAAATTTGATGAAAGGACTTAGCAAGGATCTTTAATTTTAGATTTAATTTGGATTTGATGAAATTGGATTTATTTAAGTAAGATTGACAAGTAATTCGTATGTAAGAGTTTAAAACCACTCCAAGTAGCTTCAGGCCAAAAATAACAAAAATAAAATCTCTCTCAGGAAACCTTCCAAACAACCTTCTTACCGGAGATAGCCTTGAAAATGCCCCAAATCTATATTTAAAGATTAAATGATGCAGGAATTGTGGCATGTAATTACCCTTTCCATTAGTTAATATTAACATAACATAATCAATTAAGCACTACATCACATTAGTCTCATGAAATATCACCAATAGAGAATACCTTAAGTTCCCACAAGTAGTTGGGCACAAGAGTATATGCACACATCTTAATGCAACACCACGTCAATGACCATCAAGTGAAAGTCCATGCACATCATAAGGCATAAAGAGTACCAAATACATACAAAAGTAGATATAGAATAAACACTCGTGATCAATGCATTGCAATGATGCATCTCTAGACACAACACCATAACAACACTGAGATAAACATATCTCACAACTGTGAATGAGAGATGAATTACAAGAGAAAACAAGTTCCAAGGGAATTCACACACTAATCCGGCTACCAATCAAGGAAATTCTACAACCTCTTTTAAGTAAATTTCATTGAAGGCCCCTTTTTCAACTAAGTGCTCTTCTTTGATATTATGACATGACCCAATCTTTTATTTCATATAAAATACATAATTAGAGATGCAAAAATCCATAATATTAATAATGATTGATAAAAAAATGAAGAGTCAATTTTTCCATCTGAATTCAACATGTTTTATTTCATATAAATAAATAAAAAATTCTTCTAACATATGTATAACTTTCATATTGATATAAATTGAAAAATCTAATACTCATACAAATTTTTTATTTTTTTAAATTTTTAATTGAATTCCATTCATATTCTTATAATGATACCAAAAGAGATTGTTAGATCAAGATTTGTATTAAAAAGAACATAATTGTTAATAATTTATTTTTTATATTACATGCACATCCAACAATGCTTAAATGAAAGAAACTGTAGAAGATTCAAAACACCCAAGATCAAAGAATTAGCTACTAATTTAAAATTAAAATCATATCTAATTATTTTGAAATTTAATAATCACAAAAAAATGTATAAAGTTTAATAGCTTCAATAACTAAATAGCAAAAAACTCCCCTAAACTGGTTTATTTTTAACTTCCAATTCACAACAAACTTCAAACTCCATGATAAATCTTGAGAAAACACTATTGGAAATACTAAAATTATATCTATTAAGAAGAAAGGGAAATCATTTATTCGATTGTAAATATTACAAATTGGGAAACCAAGATGATTTTTTTCTATTTTAAACATTACAAGTCAACTAAGATGGTCAAGGGACTTCATATATATCTGCATTCATCTCTAAACATTTTTGGGTGTCTCATGGTTATTTCTAAGACATTCCAATCCAATTGGTGGGTGAATGGTAAGGCCCAACAAGGACCTAAGGACAAATCCCATGTAGTACTTATGTATGCATATCTGTTATAAATACATGTATAAAGGAACGCACATAATATAAATGCACACATAATACATATGCAATATGTGTATATAACATAAATATACATGTGTGTTTGTGTGCACATGCACATATGTGATGTACACACACAGTACTATACACACATATAACCCTCACATTTGAATAATGTTAAATTTAATAATCATCACAAATGTGTTGAGATTAAGGGGTTTTGGTTAGGATTAGGTGTTTTGCACCTTTCATAATGTTTACAATGTTTAAGTTAGTATTATGTATGTGGTGAACCTAGGGGGACCTAGAAGTATGTGCATCACTAGGAGTTAACATTCTTAGGGCCACTTCATGTGTTGTATGTAACATTAGGAAATGTATTTTATTTAATATTGGTGAAATATTAATAAAGTGAAATACTAGTACCCAATATTAAATAATGGGTGTCTAGTTCTATACAATCTCATTGCTCTAGTCACATGGTTTTATGTAATACCACTTGGAAGTTTTGTGTGGTTTTATTTCTATAAAAGAAAACACAAGGGTGGTTGTCTAAGGTTTGCTAGTTGTGGTTTTGAGTCTTCTTATGAAGAGTGCATAGTTAAGCATGGAATGAGATGTGTGGATTCATGCTTGGATACATGGAGGATACACTGGAGAGGCATGATGTTTCAAAGGTGTTCATGGAGGCTCTATAAGTGTATGGTAATGTTTTATTACTGAATAATAAATTGAGCATAGATGCTTTTAGAGGTTGGGTTTTTCCCTCTTAAGCATTTTCTAAGTCATATCTTGTCTCATCTTTGATGGTATGTTATCCATTCTCTTTCATGTGGATTTTGAATACTTGTTCACGTAGATTTCCCTTTTGGGTTATATATAAATTGTCATTAGATTATTACAAGTTTGCTTTCATTTGGTACCAAAGGCATGGTTGTTGTATAGACCTTGTTAGATTAAATCAATGTTAAGTTTTAATATAGGGCTTGCATGGAAATAATGACTTGACATGAAAAAAATATGAGGGTTTTGGGTTTGTTGTTATAATGGGTTGGTTGTAGATTTTGGGTTTGAGAAATGTTGGATCAGAAATGTTTATTGGATGATCTTTCAAATCAAGGTTTTATGGAGGAAGTTTTGAAAGTGAACCCCTAGGGAAAAAATGGACCTCACCATTGGATCTAGGATGACTGAGATATGAAAAATGACATAAAATTCAGCCTATTTTTAAAAATTTGAAAAAAGGAAAAAAAAGACCCCAACCCTAGTTATACAATTGTATAGCTAGAACTAGAGGCATCAACTATATATTCGATGAAATTTTTACATTTATACCTACAGATTGGAAAAAATAAAAGTAAAAATAATTAATTGAGGGCACAAAGGTCTGTAGACCTCCTAGGTGCCCTTCCTGCAATGGAAGGTACTGATAGTACTTGTTATGGCAAGAAGTGTCAGTACCTATGTCAGTAGGTACTCACTGATCGATAGTTCCTTTACTAGCCCCTTGTTTGGTAGACCCCCAACTCCTTTCTGACCTTTAATAAAAAACAAACATGAAAATTTAAACAAACAAAATAAAAGAAAATTGCAAAGTGTAAATTAAATCATTTTCTACAAATTTTTTGGTTTTCTATTAAACAAGGTGGACCACCTTTGCACTTCCTAGGAACCACTAGTGGCTTAACCCAAGGGCCACCAATTTGCCTCTTACATAACAAGATTGATTATTTTTTCAAACAAACGTAACTTTCACTTAATTTGTTCATGTTTTGACCTCTTATAGGTCTCTCGAAGCACTACACATTGTTATACGTTTGGTTCCTTGATTTTGTCATTTTGATTATTTTTTTGGGTCTAGAAGTTAGATGTTCTTGGCTACATATTTTTTAGCATAACTTTTTTTATAAATAATTTGTTTTTCAATTTCAGTAGGCATTAGAGAGGATGAAAAATATACTACATAGTGGTGTTATTAGTTTTGCAGTTTGATGAGAAGAGATATTTGGGTACTTGTTTGAACACTAGTAGGTGCTTGATATGTGGGGCATAATTTTTTAGCATTTGAATGATTCAAGAGGCAAAACCTTGAGGGAGTATATATTTTCATGTGATATTAATGATGCTAAAACTGATTATCAGATTTGATACTTTTGATATAGATTTATAGATGTTTTCAAAGTTTAGACTTTAATGGTGATAGGTAGACAAGTTGTCTTCAGTTTTGACGACACGATTGGAAATGATTTAAGACTTAGAGCCTTGCATTGATGATATCTAATTGCAAGAATAGAATTGGTAATTATTATAGTATCAGATTATGCAAGTACACTTTTGCATTGACATGACATAATCAAGTTTGTTGTGGTTTGGTGGTGTTTTGATTTGGTGTTAGGAGGTTGTTTCTTATCTCCTTGATGCTTGTTTGGTTACTTGACCATGGTACCTAGATGTTGGCATGTTTGGAATATTAGACCTAAGGTTGATTTGGAATTCAATTCATGTGGTCTACAAGATTATTCTCTTTGATATCTCAGTTTGCAGGTGATGATGAGTTTGCATAGTATAGTGTTTGGATCTATGACTTATGTAGTTGTGTTGTCTAATCAACTATTCTATTATAATGGGACGATTTAGTTGTGAATTATTTATATCCACCACATTGATTCCATTTTGATGTATATTGTGTTGGTTGGCCTTGTCAATGGTCATTTGTACATTGGTATGTTTCTTTGAGATGAGAGGATTTTTTTTTATAGTACTTGGATAGTCAGTTTTGGGACTTGTAGCTTAATGGTTTATCACTATGTCATGATATCTTGGTTTCTCTTCCCAATGGGAGCCTTTTGTTTTGATGGATTGGTGGTGTATGATAGATTCTTGATATTTTTTTCATTGTTTCATCTAATTTGCTTGGAGATATTGGTTTCACTTGGTTTATTGGTGCAAGAATTGGCTATGGAGATAGCCACCCAAGATCTGGAGGCCTATTGAATAACACACTAACAAGAGAGAACGATAGAGACAATAACAAATTGTATTCTCATCAATGATGCAATAAGTTGGACTAGACAAATGTACATAGGAAAATCCCTTGGTTATATGGCCAAGGTGAGTGAATGAGACAATGACAAGTGTTTTTGTCTCATGACATCATAAGTAGAGAAAATAGATATCAACCCACCTAAATTGGAAAAGTGAACACATGATAACACCACTAAAGGTGGATCACCCACTAAAGGTGGAAAAGTGTATCTACTATAAGTGAATATGATACCCTAATAACATGATGGTGCAGGAGCACCTTACAGATTTTGATGACCATTTGAGAAATGAAGGCTCTTGGAGGAGTTCTTAGGTTATTTTAATGCTTTTGTGTTGTAATAAGGTCTTTGGAGACCATTCATTGTGTTTTGATCAGCCATGTAAGGCTTTGATGTCATTTTTTTAATGTGCACTCCCTTGGACCTATTTGGTCAACCATGGTAACATGACATCCAAAATACCTACATGAGGAAAGAAATGTATTTTGGATTATATGTGGCCTATTTATAAGGTATATTATGTGTTCTAATAGGTCTCATAGGTAAAAGTCATAAGTTGTCAAGTATGAGAAAAGTTGTCAAGTTGAATGACAACTTTTGTTCTCAATTTGTTGTCAAAATGTAACCAACCTCCCTCCAATGGATAAATAATTCAAATTTATGTTAGAGTTGGTTGAGGAGGTTGGAGAAAACTTATGTAAGTCATTGGAGGTTGAAGGGATGATTTGATGATGAAGTTTAGATGTAATTTGGTGATCAGATTCAATAAACACTCAGAAATTTCCTTAAATCTGTTGTAAAAATGCCTTGTATAGATTTTGTATGAACTCCATGTGTAGTATAAGTCATTGATTTGAAAAGGAATATTTTTTGATGATATTTTTGTGTTTATTTGGTCGAGAAATGTTGAATAACAAGGAAGATATCTGCATTTTTGTAACAGGCAGTCTGAAAACCCTCCAAAACCAGGGTTTTTAAAGAAATGCTCTCTTAACCCCACATTCCTCTAGCCAAATTGGCTCAAAATTTAAGGAATGGTAGGAGAGACCATTTAATTTAATATTATTGAGGTTTTTGAGTGGTCTGTTGAGTTGGTGGAGTTTGAAATCATGCCCTAGGCTAGGCATCCTCGTGTGACTAGCCCGTTTTGACTGCTAAAGTTGGTGCAGAGATAAAACTATGCATGTTGGACCCTATATGACTATGGATTTTTTGATTTTTGGATGTGTTTAGACCTTCTACATCTATTGGTGTCATTGGATTTGACCATTGGAGTGTGGTTGCTTTGTAAAAGTGGCCTAAAAGCTATTTTAGCCCTCCTGTAGAAGCAGTATTTGACCCAACAAATGTAAGAGTTGGGTTATGATTTTTGTAATGTTTTGTGTCATCATTTGAGGTTTTCAAAAATGTCAAGATTCTATGGTGTCCTTGGGAGTATTTCCAAGTTCTGCCTCAAAATTTCACAACAGGGCTACTAGGAGTAGGCGTTAGTAGCAAGCTGATTATCTTGATTGATCTACACACACAAAAAGGGTGTTGTTTTTCTTGTGAATAGTGTTCCTTTAGTTGGACACTATAGGTTCCACACCTATTTTCAATGTTGTTTGAGTTGTAAACCAAGTAGCAATAGGCGGCGATAGGAGAGTTGGTATCAAGAATAGTCTTGATGTGAGAAGTTGTATCTCCATGAGTTGTTCATAGACACAATGGAGTCCCAATGAACAAGGGGGAGTGTAGAGGATTCCTTTTATGTTTCTGTTTGACTTTCCAAGAATCCATGAGAATGTCGAGACCTTAGTTGAGGGTCTGGTGGATTGAGTTTGTGTGAGAAGCCTTTGTTCCTTGAGGCTCTGCATCATATTGGTATCAGAGAAAGTCTGATCATTGGGAGAATAGATTTTGGTGTATGTTAGCAAAAGAGAGCCAAGAAGAGGATAGTATAATGACTCCAAAGGGAACGTCTATAGTGGTGGCTAATAAATTCTAAGAGATGGAAGAGATGATGAAGATCGGGGTCAAAGAGGCACTCAAGGTTTAACTAAAGGAAATGAAGAAAGAAAAAGGGCCAAGTGAGGAGACTAATGAAGAAGGGGAACAAGAGGATGAATAAGAAGAACCCCAAAGCCAAGAGCCAGAGATACCTGCATATCAAAGACCATTCATTGAATCCCTCAAAATAATAGGCAAAGACTCTTCTGAAGCAAAGATGGAGATTCCTTCCTATAGTGGGAAGATGAATGTTGACGAACTTGTAGATTGGATAGATGCCCTGGATAATTATTTTGAGTACAAGGAAGTGGATAAGGAGAAGAGAGTGAAGTTTTCAAAGAATAAACTAAAGGGTGATGCCTTAACTTGGTGGAACTATACTCAAGGTGAAAGGGTGAAGATGGGAAAGAGTATGATTCATTGTTGGGATAGGATGGTGTCCAAACTCAAGCCCCAATTCATGCCTGCTGATATGAAGTGCAGTTGTATAGGAGAATGCAAAACTTGAAACATAAGGATTTGTATGTGGCTTCCTACATAGAGGAATTTCACAAACTGAGTTTGAGATCAAGGCACTGTGAAGATGAAAAGGAAAATATTTCTAGGTACTTGAATGGGCTCAAGTTCAACATTCAAGATTAGATGAGTCTTATGACTCCTAAAATAGTAGATGAATGATTTCAAGTGACTTTAAGGGAGGAAGATAAGTTGAGAAGGAAAAGTAAACAGAATGGTAGAGGAAGAGGAGGCAAGAATTTTAGAGGAAAAGGAAATTTTGGGGGAAGAGGACAATTTCAAAAACCCTAAGGTGAGTCTAGCCAGCAAAACAAAGTGGAGACTCAGGTTCAAGAGGAGGCTTTACAAGAAGAAGACCCAATGAAAGGAGTAGATTTGGTGGACCAGGGAGAGGTCCTAGTGTCTTCACTTGGAGATGCTTTAATTGTAACCAAGCAGGGAACACTGCAAGCAAGTGTCCTGAGAAAGCCTCAAACTCTCATGGAGGAGAGAGAAGGAACCAACTGATTCAAGAAGATGATTGCCAAAGTGTCAATTCTCCAATTGCAAGGGCAGCCCCAACCCATGATGGAGAAAGCTTGATCATGAGGAGAACCATGTTGAAGGTGCCTCAAGTGAAAGAACCCCCTCAGAGGAAGACATTATTCAGAACTATGTGCAAGGCCTATGGTAAGCTATGTAGGGTAATTCTTGATTCAATTTCTACTAAAAATTTGGTTTCCATAGAGATGGTAGACAAATTGAAGTTGAAAAGATTCCCTCATGCTAACCATTATAAGGTGCCATGGTTGAATTTAAGGGACGACAGGTCTTAGTAAATGAAAAATATTGGGGGTAGAGTTTGAGATAGGAGAGTATAAAGATGTTGGCATTGAGTTGTCATTTATGTCAACTGGTATTGCAGGCTACCAGTAGGGTATGTCAACCTGGTATGAAGAAGATTGAACCGACATAAGGAAGATTAACATGAAGGCTTATCAACTAGTATGGTGGAAGACAAGTAGGTACTGAGACTATCTATGACATCATCAGTAAGAGGTGATATGAAGTTGTGTGTTGGCATGACCAGTTGTAACCGATATAAAGGTTGATTGGTGGCTTTTGATAATGTTTGTGATACGGAGGCAGAGTGACAAAGAGATCACAAACCACTAGAGGTAAAGTTGTTCTACCCATGTAGTGAACACTACCGGTTAGCAGTAGGAGAAGGTAAGGGCTTGTGTCGGTATGAGGTTGATGAATGATCAAGTTTAAACCAACCTTGTTTCGGTGAGCTGAGTGTATGACGATGCGATGCCACTTGGAGCTGAGGTGGAAAGAATGCAAAGGTTGGTGGAGTTTCCATCAACATGGTTGTTGGAGAAGATATCAACATTAAATAAAACAACCAAAAATCATGGGTCGATAACAAATTGATATGGCTGAAAGAAGAATGAACAACAAAGAAAGGTCAGGGAGTTGTTGACACTTGGATTGAAGCAAGGAAATCAGATTGCAAGAGGACCTCAAGAAGGAAACAACTGGGTCATAAATGAGTCGACATCTTTCAAGGCCAAAAATCATGATCATGTTTGCTATTTTTGGTAAACATATTATGGATAGATGGAAAATGCGTAATGGCTTATTCCTCCAATGTAGGTGTGCGATCCAAGGTGGATTGGATCAGATTGGATGTAGATCTAGTTGGTAGAAGGAAACCCTAGCCACCCTCTATTTCAATTGGTTTTCAGCAGGAAAGCTTCAATTTAAATATGGGGACCTAAGACAGATAGTGGTGTTGCGGAAGAGTGAAAGAGAGAGTGAAATTGTTGTCTAAGAGTCGAAGAGATAAACACTTGAATTGTTTGTGAGTGAAGACTATACCGGTAAGGAGAAGTAGGGTAGACTAGTGTAAGGAACAAACTAATAGAGTGAGAATAGAATGCAGAGGTGACAAACTGAAAGAAATAGTACCTGATAGAGAGCGATCAAGTGTGATTTGAATTCAGCAGAACAGAGGGAGAGAAGATTAAGGAGAGTTAGAACCGGTAGGAAGGCTAAGTTGCAGTATGTGTTGGGTTGATACAAACCAGTAAGATAGAAATTGACAGTGCAAAGCTTTGAAAGGTTGCAAAACTTCATTTGCAACAAGGATTTCATTTGTATGTCTGAATTTTCCATATTGTTTACACTGAGTAGGTGCTTAGTGCAGGGGTTGTAGCTCCTTTAGGTTGTATCCTATAAATTTTGTAGGGGTTGGTGATCCTTTGAGTTGATGCTCATAAATCAGGGGTTGGTGCTCGTTGGGTTAGTGCCCTAAAATTTGTAATAAGATCTTTTCATTGTGAGGCTGGATTCGAGCAGAAGATCTCCAACAGCTATTCTCACTAAAGTTTTTTCCCACATTGGGTTTCCTCATACATGTGGTGTTGTGTGTTGCATCACCATGTGTGTATTGCATTAATCCTTTAGACATTTCTCCTACACACCTTGTTTGCATTGCTTTGGTAACCGGTCTACATTTTGCTTATTTCATATTGAATCGGTATAGCTCTGATTAAGTGAAAATTGTTTAAATCACTAATTCACCCCCCTCTCAGTGATCCATTGTGTCCAATAATTGGTATTGTAGACGTATAAAAATGACCATATTCCTAAATGAATATTTTATGTTCATTTCTATATTTAATTAAATCCAATTTAATTAAATTATCCACATTCTTCTATTTTAATTAAGTAAATTACTCAATTTATTTAAATTAAATTCACTATATCCATTTAATGAATAAATCATTTTATTCAATTAAATCCCTTCTATCCACTTTTAATTAAATTCAAATTTAATTAAATAGTTATCCTGAATCGAATAAATCTAATTTATTTAATTTCTCCAAATTGCAACCAAATTGAATTAAATCATTTAATTCAATTAAATCCTATTATCCCTCCATCCACTTGCAAAATCCTACATCTCCCACTTGCCTTCATAAACCCCTTTCTAATCCCTTCTAGACTCTTATAATCACTTTTAATTAGCCTAACCCATCTTCTAAACTTTGTCACATCCCTAAGCAAAGGGAGGTCACTTCTCAAATCCTCAAAGTCTTTGATAACCATTAAAGGCTTCAAACCTTCAACCACTCAAATCCTCAAAGTCTTTGATAACCATTAAAGGCTTCAAACCTTCAACCACTTAATTCCCCAAAGTCTTCATAACCATTAATGGTTAACTCAAACCCTCTTACATGGTTAAAGAATTTCTTTTAACCCAACTTTCATCCAACCCAAGGGTCTCATCAAGAATTTAATGCTTTGACCATGATTATCTCTTAATCATTTGCACAAGGGTTTATCCTTGGATTAACTCTTAATCCAATGGGTAATCTTAATTTAGACTTGACCCTTACCCTCTAGATAACCATAAGGTCTCCTTAGGCATTTAATGCCTCCAACCCCTTCTCTCAACCCAACCCTATGTTGACACTTGTCACCATTTCATTGGTGCAATTTGCAAACATGGATCCCCAACTTTCAAACTCATCCCTTGATCAACTCTTTCAATCCTGACCATCCATTGCCCTATTTTTGCTATAAATAGAGCTCTCATTCCTCCATTTTGAATCATCCTCCAAATTTGTAGTATCACACTTATGCTCAAATACATTCAAGCTTTCATATCTCATTTTTATGCTCATCATTTAGCCTCTCTTTAGAACAGGAATTAGTCTAAATATGCATGTTTAGAATATTTTCTTTATCATTTAACTCAATCATAGACTAAATATATCATGTTAGGATAGTACTCATACTAACCTTGTCATCTTATAATCTAGTTTATTGCATTTCTAGAATCATGCATAGCTTAGGATGCATCTCATACTAAAATCTATCAAAGCATCCCTCGTTCTTGCATTTGCCATCCCTAAACCATTTTGCTTAGTGATCTGAGAGCAAAAACATTGGTTTGAGGGACATTGTAAGATAGAGAACCATGGGACCCACCTTGGGAAGCTAAGTAATACTTCATTACTCCATAGCTTGCACCAAGAAGTCCTGTGTGTGTGTGTGGACAAGTCTTTTGAAATATTTTCACATATTGAGTTCTATCGACCCGCTTTTCCCGCATACATTTCTGGCACCCACCATGGGGCTCAACCCCATATATCAAATCGGTTTTTAAAATTAACCACTTTTGCAGGTCTGCGGGAAACAGGAATCAGCGCATGGAAAACATTCCCTAGCGCATCCGGTCAATAGTCTAGCGCTTCCCGCCTACTGTTTAGCGTGTGGGGTCTCTACTCTAGCACGTAAAGTCTTTTCTTTAGCGCATGACCTCCACTAAACTTTTCCTGTAGGTCTCAGCATGGAAGAAAAACAGAGTAGCGCATCTGCAAAATAGATTGGCGCGTCGGGTCTGTTAAATAGCGCATCCTGTTTACCATCTAGCGCTTGAAGTCCATCATCCAGCGCGTAAAAACCATCTTTTAGTGCATCAAATCATCACTTTTCCTGTAGGTCTCAGCGTGGGAGAAAAACAGAGCAGCATTTCTGACGCACAGAGTAGCGCATCAAGAAAACAATGTAGCGCATGTAGACATAATTTTAGCGCATCTAGGTTATATTATAGCGCGTACAGTCCTTTCTGTAGCACATCACAGACAGAAAAAAAAAAAAAAAATTAAAATTGTAACCGAAATAAAATTTAGACTTGTAGAAGTCCACCAAAATCCAGATTTTCTAGCTATTTAATTGAAATTTTGTAGGACTCTGATAATTTCTTGCAGGTGGAGCGGGAAATTTTCTTTTATCGATTTCTTTTTTTGACCACCAAGATCAAAAATTTTGCTTTGTTGACCAATTCCTTTTTCATAGATCAGAAAATCATTGCCTTAAAAGGATAAAAAGAACACCATGTTTTCGTGGAGCAATATCTCCATATAGATTTTAACAAATCATTGTCTTGAAAGATAAAAAGAATCTTGCTTGCCTTGTCTCAAAAGTGGAAGGAATATGCTCTCCCCTTAACTGGGTGATCAAAAATCCAAACCACTCTTAAAAGCTTTATTTACTTCAAGCAATAAAACCTTTAGCAGGCCTGCCTTCCCAAGGAGTTGAAATCAACTCTTAAAGCCGTTTATGGCCGGTGTGAAGGGAATGACCTAAGTGGGGAACGGCTTTAACACCAAGAATTCCAACCCACTATAATCAAACGTGAAAAGTGATGAAAGTCCTTTTCAACAGTTACGCGCAGCGATTAGCCTTCCCCCAGTATCCTTGAGATACGTAAAACCTTTGTTCTAAAGGTTGGGAAGCCTCCTGAGGGAGTTTATCACTAACGACTGAACGGGAAGCCTGATTATGAACCCTAGAAATAGAAGCTTTGAACCGAGTCAGTAACTAGACATTTATAACATCATAGTGCAAGGGTGGGGAAGAATCCGCCCCCAAGATTACTCACCATATATCTCCCAAGATAACTACTCAACTGTGAAGCGATTCATTTTGGGTTAATTTCTGGCAAAAGGCAAAAAAACAGGCGCCCTCTAGGGGGTGACACGGTTGTTTGAGCTGACGTAGTATCGAGACTAGTGGGCTATGATGTTATTTATGACCCTTGACTAAAGAGTCTTTTCTGAAGTGTATTACTTGTATCAAAACCTGTTAAAACATTAGGGATTTGAACACATCCTCATAGAATATACACTTTTTATTAGATTAGGCAAAATGGTTGTACTTTTTGTGTCGTGCTTGCATTTACTACTTCAGAAAATCATCCATCAAACTTGAAAATCTCACAACAAAAGTTCAAAATTTGAAAAAAATCAACCAAAGGAAAAATCAGGGTAGTTTAGCGCATAAGAGCAACTTCTTAGTGTGTGCAGACTTTTTGTTAGCGCATCCAACCATCAAATTAGCGTGTAGGTTCAAAACAGTAGCGTTTCATCTCAAGGCAAAATAGTGAAAAATCTTTTAGTGCATCAAAGACACAGTCTAGCGCATGGAAACATCAGCTTAGCGCATAGAGGCTAAAAAGTAGCGCATCAGGTTCATAGGTTAACGCGTTGCAGGCCCAGGGTAGCGCATAGCTTTTTCAAAACAAATAGAAAACATTTTTGAACATTCAAAACTTTAGCGCGTGTCTGGGGGAAGCTTAGCGCGTGTGGTTTGTATTTTAGCGCGTAAGGTAAATTTGGTAGCGCATATAGCGTCTGTTTTAGCAAGTGATCCAAAACACAAAAACAAAGGGCAAAATAAAGAGGAATTTTAAAAATTTCAAAAACATTTTTCAGAAGCCTTCTCCATCAGACATAATTTTTCATCAAACGAGAGTAGCAAAAACAAACCGTTAAGACTATTTCTTGAGCTAAATTTGTGTCAAAACAAACGTTGTAAAATCCTAAACGAATTGCACGATAAAACATGTCTATCTTATCATAATCTAGAAACCTCATCATTAGTATCAACAGAATCCTTTACCATCTTACGGATTTTATCTCACAAAAACCACTTGTTTAAAATTTTCAAATTGTCAAATCAAGTTTCCATATCGGGAAGCTTTTATCCATATCATTTGACACACTTTGTCATGAAAGGGCATCTAAACCTTCACTCTGATAAAATAAGATTTGAAATTTTTCAAACAAGATCAACTGAATCCAAACCAATCAAAGGAAACCATTGATCACTCATGCATGACTAATCCTCATATTCTGAGAAGAAAGAACCTTTATTGTAACATCACGTTGAAGAAACAACAACCTAGTTTTTCCAAATTCATCAAAAGAAACAAGTTCTTATACATCAATCATCAACTATTCAAATCTCATCAGGTATTCCTTCATCACATCAAACGTTATATCCAAAACAAATCCAACGAATTTGACAAAGAACCCTTGAAGACAAGAGCATATTGTCAAAAGTCTATTTTTAATCAAACCATAAACCGCAGCAGAAAAATCAATCCAGCATTCTTGCCCGATGAGTGTATCACTTATAACACATCTTGACCAGAACCACCCACCCCCGAACAACATATCAACGAGGCTTTTGTCCCTTTCATCGCTGACAGTTTCTACTAAAATGTCTGTTACTCGCTCTCAAAGAAACAAACAAAGTGAGACACACGTTGAGTCTAGTATGAATCGAAGATTATCAAATCCTTTTGAAATTCCACCCTTAGAAGAACCTAAAATTACTGAAGAACTTCTTCGGGAATGTCAGGAAAACCCTTCATTCCAAAAGCTTGTAGAAAAGCTCATGGAAAATGACAAAGAAAAATATCTGCTCATGCTTACAAGTAAAGGCGTTAAACTTCCCGAAGATTTAGACCCAAACATCTTTAAAACTAGATCTCGACAATATGAATATCAAGAACAACAAAGAGAAGAAGAAACCTGTAACTTTGAACAACACATACCTGAGCAACACATTCCAGAACAACGCATACCAGAAATGCGTATACCTGAGCTAGAAACACCAGAGCAAAATATACCATTTACCACACTTTTTAAGCTAAAAACAAATACAAGGGAAGAACTTTTCCCTCGACAAGACCATATACCTTTGGCAGCCCTTACTCAACAAATGCAAATGTTGCAAAGGCAAATACAGGATATGCAACAAGGGACAACAGTACGGTACTCTTTAAACGAAATCTATCCTTATCCATTTGATAGAAGATTGAACATGGTGCCTTTTCCTCCAAACTCAGACGTTCCCAAATTTGATAAATATGATGGGAAAAGTGATCCCCGAGATCATGTTCGAGAATTTTGCACACTGAGCCTTGAATTTGCTCATGATGACACCTATTTGATGAGGTTATTCCCTAGAAGCTTGGGAGGGAAAACCATGGAATGGTTATCCAAAATTACACCGCCTGTTAGATCATTTGATGAATTAGTTAACAAATTCACAACCCAATATTCCTACAACATCCAACATGCCATAACCATGCTAGATGTTTGCAACACCAAACAAAAGAACAATGAAACATTCATGATATTCCTTCAACGCTGGCGACGTATGGTATCCAGATATCCTCGAGATATTCCCGAAAAGGAGAAAATGGAAATCTCCATCGATAACTTGAATAGTGAAATGAGTTACAGACTAAAACTTCAATGCATACCATCTTTCGCTAAATTAATTGAGAATGGCATTCAAGTAGAAGAAGCATGTGTCAAAAAGGGAACACTCAAATTTTACAAAGAGGGAACAAACTCATCAAACTACAATAACCAGAACAACACCAACCCTGACAAATCTCGATTTTGGACTCGAAACAAAAACGAAGGCAACAATGAATCATATGATCCCAAATCTAAGCAACCAGTGCTCGCATTGTCTGGAAATCCTCAAAACACAAAAAATCCTAAAAATGCTAATCCAAATGCTAACACATATGCACCTAACACCGATCAAGGACAACTCAACACAAACAACACCAATGATACTCAAAGCAAAAACATGAATCCAGGACCTAACAACAATTCACGCAACAATACAAACAATTTCCAAAAGCGTATCTTCACACCACTGGGGCAATCACTAGAATCAACATTCAGAGAACTTTTGGCACACAAGATTCTTTCTTTGCCTCCAATCAGCAACTATGAGCCTCAAATCAAACCACCTTGGTGGAATGATTCACACTATTGTGATTACCATCATAACAAGGGTCATCAGACGAACGATTGCATGAGGTTAAAACACGTGGTGCAAGATATGATTGATCGAGGTGACTTAACAATAGATGGTCTCAAAACAAATGGTGATCATGGAGCCTTTAAAAATCCTCTTCCAAATTACAAAGATGGAGCTTCAACCTCGGATAATACACGCGGAGATCGAATCAACCATATATACAACAACACCATAAATCACATATCAGCTGAAGATCATCAAGTAAATGTCATCACCATCAGAGACTAGCATGATCATGAATCTGTCAATGTAACAACCCGAACTCAGAAATATGTCTTGAAAGGACATACTGCACCTACAATTACCACACCAAAAATCCAATATGACTTGGTTAGCCAACTACGTAAAACTCCAGCACAGATATCTATACTAGAATTATTGAAACTATCACCAAAGCACAAAGACATATTAGAACAAGCGCTATTGGAAACCAATGTACCTCAAAATTTGGATACAGATAGATTTCAAGCCATGGTCGCGCATATGACTGGACCTCATAACCTCACCTTCTCAGAACATGATGATGCTTCCTTAATCCATCCGCATAATACTCCTCTCCATATTGAAGTCATTGTTTGCAAACACCGAGTAAAAAGAGTCCTAATAGATGGAGGAGCCGGACTTAATATATGTACTTTAAACCTTATCCGTGCATTAGGCTTCTCAGAAGAATCTATTGATCCCTGCAAGAAGATCACCATAAAGGCATATGATGATGAGGAAAGATCCTCTAAAGGAATTGTGATATTACCTATTCAAGTGGGACCAATACAAAAGGATATTGTATGTCAGGTCTTGGACATAGACCTTACCTACAATATTTTATTAGGGCGACCCTGGATACATGAAATACAAGTAGTTACTTCCACATATCACCAGTGTGTAAAATTTTCTTATGACGGACAAGAAGTATCCATATCTGCTGATCACAATCCATTTCAACATTTCAATGCAATGGGGGCAGCCCAAGACAGTTTGGTTCCTCATAATAGAGAAAAGCAGTGATCTTCAACATCAGATCAACAAACAGCAAAATCCAACTCCTTATGGGGAGACTTCAAACAGAAAATGCAAATCAAAGACCAAGGTATGGGAGAATACTCTTTGGAGCCTTTATGTTTGGCCAAATTACCAACATCACCTAGATCTCATGGATTGCCTACTACATCAACACATCTGGTCACTCAGCCCATCACCAAATTTGATGGTACCTTCATCCAATTGGGCACTCTGGCACATGAATCAGAAGACAAAGATATTCTTAGCTGGTTATACAAAGATGAGAAAGAAGATAATAGAGCAGCTGCTCTGGACATTGTTCTACCTACACACCTATATGGAAAAGGATACTTAATCATGCAGCAAATGGGATATGACGGTAAAGGACCTATTGGGAAACGTAAGGAAAGGGTCACTGAACCTATAAATCTTCCTTCACAACCCAATAGAAACAAAGCAAGATTGGGTCGTGAGCTCACCTTCCTATTAAAAAGGCCACCCCACCTAACTACAAAACCTCAATGGAAAGTAAAGATGAAGTACAAAGAAGAGTCCTGGCAGGAAGCACTCTTTGAATCAGCAGAAATAATCCGCAAGGCATGGGAACGTCAGGATCAGAAGTTACATCAGGAAAAGCTTCTAAAACACAAAAGGGCCATATCTATAGTAGTAGCTCATATTCAGACACCAATATCTCAAGAACAAATAAAATCATCTTCGGATACCTTTGTTTCTCCTCGAAGAAGCACGGTCTATGAAAAAATACAGAAAATAGAAGACGGATCTGACACAGAATCAACAAAAACTATCAAAATGGTATCTATCGTCAAAGATTTTTTTTCACCATACAACATACCAGTTTACATCACTGATAGAATCTAGGATGATGCCTCAGAGACTGATTCCAATGAATATGAATGGGGTACCTGCTCCAATGCTACTATAGATATCCCTAATGATACTGATTCTATATCTCTTTCTCAAGAAGAACATAGCACAAGAGATAGACCTCTTGAATTTGGACCGCAGAATATCTATGACGCCACAAAAAGCGAACAAAAACATTATGAACAAGTCTATGAAGAAGATAATACCATCGAAGACCTCGATGAAATCCTGAATTTCTTTAAAACCAAGAACAAACACGATGAAAACTCTGTCCTAACACTCATAGTAGCCGAACTTGATCCACGTAATGATTCCTTACAGCTTGTCTTTCCTGACCTCATCGATTGGGATGAACCTGAAATCCATGATATACCAATTTTCCTAGATGATGAATCTATTATCCATTACCTATGTACCGTAAATCCGGAAACAGGCTCTACCAGTGAACAAAATAACGATGTCTACAAACCAAGGAGTGCCAATTCTCTCAGTCGCAAAAATGAACCAAATAAAGGATCTCATGCTAAAAACCAGTCCATAGCAGCTCTAGATCACAAAAAAGTAAAAATAAAGGACGCATCTGAGGGTGAAAACCTTTTTAAGGCACCTAACGATGGGAGACTTGACACTCTTCCTGAGCACTTTCATAAGAGATCACCCATATTGATTGAGCCCACTCAATCAATCAACATTGGTACCATAGAAGCAGTCAAAAACCTACACCTTGCAGAATCTCTGACAAAGGAAGAAAGATCAGCATTCATCATTTTCTTTAAAGAACAGCAAATTAACTTTGCTTGGTCATATGCTGATATGCCCGGAGTGGATCCACACTTAATCATGCATCACTTGTCCATCTCTTCAGGAGTTAAACCAGTCAAGCAAAAGCTACGAAAAATGAATCCACAGGTGGCACTCATGGTCAAAACTGAACTAAAGAAATTATTAGACGTCAGATTCATCTGACCCATTGACTATGCAGAATAGATTTCCAACATCATTTCAGTATGAAAATCAGATGGTAGTATCAGAATATGCACTGACTTCAGAGATGTCAACAAAGCTTGTCCAAAGGATGACTTTCCTCTGCCCAGTATCGACATAATTGTCAATCTCACAGCAGGCCATGCAATGCTCTCACTAATGGATGGTTTCTCAGGCTATAATCAAATCAAAATAGCCCCAAAAGATCAAGATAAAACCGCATTCACCTATCCTTGGGGAACGTACTATTGGAATGTTATGCCTTTTGGCTTAAAGAATGCAGGGGCCACCTATCAAAGAGCAATGACAACAATATTCCATGACATGATGCACACATTTATGGAGGACTATGTGGATGATTTACTCGCTAAATCCTTCACCAGAGCAGAACATCTCAGCATCCTAACAAACATCTTTGATCGATTGGAGAAATTCCAAATCAGGCTCAACCCTAAGAAGTGTGTCTTCGGGGTTACATCAGGCAAGTTACTAGGCTACATTGTCTCAGCTAAAGGTATTGAAGTAGATCCAGCAAAGGTACAAGCCATTATGGACATGCCACCACCAAAGAATATCAGTCAACTCAGATCTCTACAAGGATGACTTCAATCAATTAGGCGATTCATCACTCAGCTAGCAGATAAAAGTCTACCATTTAACCATTTATACACAAAAATGTACCATTCAAATGGGAGACCAAGTGTGCAGAATCTTTTTACCAAATCAAACAGTATCTGATGAATCCACCAGTTCTAGTACCACCAGTCGCAGGAAAGCCTCTTATCCTACATATCTCAATGATAGATATATCACTGGGGGCACTATTGGCGCAAGAAGATCAACAAGGGAAGGAATGCGCCATATATTACATTAGTAGGACATTGAATGGCTATGAACTCAACTATACATTCATTGAAAAGGCTTGCCTAATAGTGGTCTTCGCATCTCAGAAGTTCTGACATTATATGCTAGCACACACCATTAAGCTAGTCGCAAAAATTGATCCTCTCAAATATCTACTCAGCAAGGCAGCTCTTACAGGCCGATTGGCTAAATGGGTCATGATTCTCAATGAATTTGACATCCAATACACAGAAAGATGAGCCATCAAGGGACAAGCAATTGCAGATCAGTTGGCTGAAGCACCACTACCAGGCAAACACACCATGGAGATTGAATTTCCAGACAGGGACATTCTTGCTCTTTCTACCAAACAATGGACCCTATACTTTGATGGATCCTATACACAACATGGTTTAGGTGCTGGCATTCTGTTCATCACTCCTGAAGGACACACTATACCAAGATCATATAGGCTTATGTTTCCATGCACAAATAATGTGGCTGAATATGAGGCACTGGTTATAGGCATCAAAATGGCCGTGGAATGGAAAATCACAGAGTTAAAAGTCTATGGAGACTCGCAACTGGTCATCCATCAAATTAACAACAACTATCAGACAAAGGATGACAAGCTACTACCCTACAAGCAAATGGTGGATGACTTCAAACAGTATTTTGTACACATCACCTTCGAGCAAATACCAAGATTAAACAACAAAGCAGCCGATGCAATGGCTACTATCGCTTCATTACTACAAATTTCAGAGCAGCAGAGTCGTTACGAATTCCTGGTAGCGCAACTGTTTTCCCCCACCTATGACCACTCTGAATCCCAAGTTATCTATGCCTTGACTGGTTCAGATTCTCCATTATATGGACCAATATACGACTACCTCAAGCACAATATCTTACCAATTGACCAATCCCGTAGCCAAAAATGTAACTTTATCTGACAAGCTGCCCGTTACACCCTTACCGCCGATACTTTGTATCGTCGAGGTCTCGATGGTACTCTTCTTCGTTACCTTGATCATAATGATTCCGATTCTGCTTTACACAAGCTTCACGAAGGTATTTGTGGCACACATTCAAGTGGCACTACTCTTGCTAAAAAGCTTCTAAGGATGGGATACTACTGGCCTACAATGGAGAAAGACTCATATCACTTCGCTAAGAAATGTCCTAAATGCCAGATTCATGGTAATCTGATACATGCACCAACACAGGAACTGCAACCATTTACAACATCCTAGCCCTTTTGTCAGTGGGGACTCGACTTAGTGGGCAAAATTCATCCTTCATCTTCAAATGGACACAAGTTCATTATAACAGCAACAGAATACTTTACCAAATGGATAGAAGCAGTTCCCATGACCACAGTGACAGGGAAACAAATTGCCTCTTTTATCCTCAATTATCTGATCTGCAGATATGGTATTCCAAGTTCAATCATCACAGATAATGGACGGCCCTTCAAGAATTAAGATGTCCAAGAACTATGTGAAAAATTCAAAATCCAACATAGGTTTTCTACACCATACTACCCGCAGGGAAATGGTCAAGCGGAAGCATCTAACAAAACAATACTAAAAATCCTAAAGAAAAAAATGAATGATGCAGGCAAATATTGGCACGTACAACTCAATCCAGCACTTTGGGCATACAGAACCAGCATCTGCACACCTACAGGAGAAACACCATACTCATTGGTATATGGATCAGAAGCCATTTTACCCCTAGAAGTAGAAATCTCATCTCTCAGAGTCTCTTTGCAAGGTTTAATCCCAGATGAAGAGTATTGAGTTAACCGACTACAAGAACTTGAACTATTAGATGAAAGACGTCAGCATGCTTATACTCATCTCAAAACATATCAGCAATGCATGTGTAGGAGCTACAATCACAAGGTCATCCCCCGCAACTTCAAAATTGGTGACCTAGTCCTCAAAGAAAATCCAAGAAATCAGCAAGATCGAGAAAAGAAAGGGAAATTTGAACCTAACTGGTTGGGTCCCTATGTTATCATATCGGTCTATGGATCAGGTGCCTATCAGCTAACAAATTTAGAAGGAGATGTGCTTGATGAACCAACTAACAACATCCACCTAAAGAAATACTACACTTAAGTAGTCTAGTGCACGGAAAAAGCCAAAACAAGCAAAAAAATCAAAAGATCTAGAAAAAAGCAAAAACAAAGTACAATAAAAACAAATGGTGAAAACTTGGTAAACAGGCGCTCTTGTGAAAGAATGGCTCCTCTATCTATATCCATACCATTTTATCCATACAAACACTATCGGCCATCGCCTGACACTTAGCAAATATCCATTCAGGACATACTTAGCGTAGTCACTATCCTAGCTTATCCATATATATCCTCTTACCACTAATCCACCATGGCTTGAAAATCATTTGTACATATTCATATCAAGAGGCGCACTCAGCTAGGGGCATTCAAATCATCTCAAATATTGTAAACATTCAAGACATCAGGGCTATTTGCAAAACTCAAAAGCATGACATCCAACAAACCAAAAACTATGCTTCATCGCAAAAGAAAACAAAACAATTCACAAAAATACCAAGGATGGATGATTTTCTGAAGTACTCGATGTTGCATTATCACATAAACATCTTAACTAGTTTTGCATTTTGAACTTTTTGACTTATTGGATTTTCTCCCTTTTCTCACTAAAATGCTTCACAGCTAGAGATCATGGGGAAACTCCAATATTTTCTTAGTCTTCTGTCTGGGAGGCAATCACTTGTATTGTGTGAATACTTGTCTCGAGATGTGATACGTCGAATATCACTAAAGGCCTGAATCCACTTCACACATACAAATGATCTAATCTTGTCTGTTTACGCAATACGCACTCAGGTCGTCCTGGTTCAATTATACCTTGACGCTTGTGCTATCTTGCAAAATCAAATATCATGTAAATTTTTCTCAGGTCATTATGGTTCAATTATACCATTATGCTTGTATAAATTTTCAACATATCCTAAACAAATCAATGCTCAATGATGATACCTAAAAAGAAAGCAAACAACCTATGGCTATATCGGATGGCAAATATAGAATGAGGATGCTACCAAAAACATAGTTGCATATCATTTTACAATTAGTTGCATATCATTTTACAAATTAGTTGCATATCATTTAACATACTTGTATATCATTTTACATTTAGTTGCATATCAAATCATACATCTCATTTTCAAGATACATCTCACAGCATATAAAAGCATACATCCTGCATCATACATTATATCATCTATTTAACCATTGCATCATCATGAAGAAATAACCCACATCACATGCATCCATATAAATACACCACATGATCAAAGAAAATGGTGCCATATATATATATATATATATATATATATATATATATATATATATATATATATATATATATATATATATATATATATATATATATATATATATATCTCAAAAATGATCAAAATGTACAAAATGTATCAACACTGTGTCCAGTACAAAGAATAACAATGATAAATATATATATCTCAAAAATGATCAAAATGTACAAAATGTATCAACACTGTGTCCAGTACAAAGAATAACAATGATAAAAAATACAATAGAGACCACGTCTCTCAAGTATGACTATCCCCTAACGTAGATGGTCTAGCTCCAGATGCGCCCGCCCCTAGATCCCCAGGAGGATCCTATCTCGGTGGCCCTGTAACACCTCGGCTCTCAGAATGCGACCCAGTATCTCGAGATCGACTAGATCTTGACTATGCAAAGCTCTGTACTCACCGGTCCCTGGGTACCATAGCCTCATAGTGCCGCTGATAGTACTCTGCCTCCTAAGCTCTCAATGCTATCTCTCTCAGGGTCTCTCTCATAGGACCACCCACCGCTGCTCTCTGCATACTAGACACCACCTCCTCCGCTCGCCCCCTCCGCTCTATTTCAATGTCCCGCTCAGTTGTCAACTGAGCAATCTGCCGCTAATATGTCAAAATATGTGCCTACAGCTATTGTACACTCACATGTAGGGTCTGGATCTGTGCATCCTCAACATGTGTAGGGATCCGAACCCATAGTGGTACCTGTGCAGGGGCAACTCCTCCTACTCGGCCTGTCCTCGGTGCTGGAGGTGGGAGCACATCTGTCCTCCTCCTCTGAGTGGTCACCTCGCCTCATCAACCCCCCCCACTGCCGCTAGCACCTCTCCCACTCTCCCCTCTCCACCGGCTCCAATCGCCAATCCACCTCTCCCCCTATCTATCATCCCCTCTCACCGCTCTCTCCACACCCCTATCTCCTCTCCTAGCTCTACCTCCCCACCTCCCTCTGGCTCCTCTCCCTAGTCCATCTCCTCCATCCTCTCCATCATCATCATCATCTCCCTCTCCCTCCTCCTCATCAGAATCAAAAGTTGGCCTCATCTCATCAGGATCAGATATCCTGGCCACCGCTCGCGCAACAAACAATTGGGCAAACTCATCAGTCATGCCCGCATCCTGAATCTCAGGGGCATAATCCCATATCTATCTGGCCAACCTGACAAACTCCTCCACCACCATTGCACTATCAATGGTCGGCCCCCAATCCACTACATCCTGCCTCCGGCTTGCATATAGGCATACTCCCTATGGAATACCCTGCTGGCGCCCAAACTGCCTCAAAACTCGGGTCACCACAAACCTCTCAATCATAAACGGGGTCCTCCCGATCAGGTATCTGGTCATAAAAACAAAGGGCATCTCCAACCCATCCTCTGCCCACACCTCGCATCCTGTGTACGGTCGCCAGGTGACCGTATCTATATCATCCAGCACTCTCCTCCAATGCTCTAGTTTGCCCAGCTTACATTGGACAACTAGACCCCTGTATCCATACGCATATGCGCATCCCATGGGCCTGTCCCTATCTGCTAGTGGCCTTGCTGCTGGAATGTGCTCCCAGCACCATACCTGTAATAATGTCACACTAGCTGACAAACTGTCGTAACCGAGGTATACCACCTCATGTAGACCCCTGTAAAGATGGGCCAGCATATCTAATCCCCATGAAAATCGCCAGCCCTGTGTGACCATCTCCTCCAAAACCAGCCCCCATCCCACCAAGAATCCCTTTGACCTGCGATCAGAACAAAGGAATCCACCAATGAACCCTGCTAGTACAGATGGTAGTGGTGCATAATCCAGGTCCAAAAACTCCTACCACGGGATCTCATAGCCACAGACTGTCTCGTCATGGAAGATATGGTGCAGTGCCTCTGTCCCACCCTCCTCTGACTACTCATATGGTAGTAGTGCACCTACTACGGGAATCCGTAGAATCCTGTAACAGTCCTCTGGGGTGACTGTCATCTCTCCAGTAGAAAAATGGAAGGTGTTTGTGTCGCTGTGCCACCTCTCCACCAATGCTGTCAATAGCCCTCGGTTCACAGTGAACCGAGGCATATCCAAAAGAGAGGTCAACCCACATCTCTCAATAATGGTAAGATTGGTCTGAGACAACCGCACTATCAATGTCCACGGTCTGGGAAATCTCTCTCATGACTGCACCACACCCAATCACTCCTGTCAACAAGCAAAACAAATCCAATATCAGTTTCCACATCAAAACAAACATATCAAAATCAAACTCACATCAACAACATGAAATAATTTGCTCATCTACATCAAGTTCAAAATCTTATCAAAAACCATATCAAAACTTGTAACACAACTCAAGTCTCCACAATCACATAAACTTGTAAAACAACTCAAGTTTCCCACCCATATCAGCTTGTAACACAACTCAAGTTTCCAACCCATATCAGCTTGTAACACAAATCAGGCTTCACACATTGAACTTGAAACATGGTATGCAAACAAATCATATTTTGATCAAAACACCACATTGATATCTATACATAACTTGAAAAAAAACTCAAATCAAAACAAGTTATATCGACACTCATATTGGACAAATCCATAAAATCATGATAGACAGAGAAAACAAATTTACAAATCGGCTCATCTTGCATAAATTTTCCAGATGCGCTAAAACAGACTCCCGCTGCGCTAAACTTACCCCACGCGCTAGGCTATTTTTCCTATGCGCTAATCTTTTCACCCTATGCGCTAGACTGACACTACGCGCTAAATCTCTCCCCCATGTGCCACCTAACCTATCCTATGCGCTAGACTGACTCTACGCGCTAATCTATACCTCCCAGGTGCTACCCATTTGACCCTATGCGCTAGGTTAGCCCTACGCGCTAAACCCCCTTACCCATGCGAACCCCTGTGACCTCTATGCGCTAGGTCTACCCTACACACTACCCTGCTGACCCTACGCGCTACCCAACTATCGCCATGCGCTATTCTGCGTCTATGCGCTAACCTCTATTTCCTATTCTACCCTATTTTATTTCGGACGCACCCCCTAAATTAAACTTGATGCGCTACTTAAGAGTTCATATGCGCTAATCTATGACTTTGACATGCTAAAATGGTACAGCCGAGTTTTAAAAATCAAAAAAGGACTAAAAACGACCAAATCAAAAATCAAAAGAGGATAAAAAATGTTGACTTACTGGTGGTCCATACACGGCAGGTCTCCGGTACCTCCGAACACGCTCGAAACGGTGTCTAGAATACGGAATCGGCATTTTCTCTGCAAACCAAATTCTCTTTCTCCAAAGTCAACAAGGCACAAATGAATCAAATCAAAGCTCTTTTCCCATTTTTATAGGAGGAAAATGAAATTAGGGTTAGCCAAATGGACCTGTAATATGGTCGCGGTCTCCCCTATACCTTACACATTGTACACTATCGGGAGATGAATCAATTTACACACAATTTACATCGACGAAATCCTACACATCCAAGCAACTCACCAAATCAAATCAAACAATTTTCAAAAAAAAAAATTGATTCATCTCCCGAGGGGGCATCACTATCAAAATATCGAATCTGGGGCATTACGCATCAAATCAAATCTGGGGCACAACTTGTAAATCAAAAGAGCGACACAAAAATTACATTTGATCATAAATCACGATAATGCATCATTTTCTTTGAAATAACATGTGCACACACGTCACTTCAAAGAGGGGCAAAATGTAGACATATAAAAATGACCATATTCCTAAATGAATATTTTATGTTCATTTCTCTATTTAATTAGATCCAATTTAATTAAATTATCCACATTCCTCTATTTTCATTAAGTAAATTACTCAATTTATTTAAATTAAATTCACTATATCCATTTAATGAATAAATCATTTTATTCAATTAAATCCCTTCTATCCACTTTTAATTAAATTCAAATTTAATTAAATAGTTATCCTGAATCGAATAAATCTAATTTATTTAATTTCTCCAAATTGCAACCAAATTGAATTAAATCATTTAATTCAATTAAATCCTATTATCCCTCCATCCACTTGCAAAATCCTACATCTCCCACTTGCCTTCCTAAACCCCTTTCTAATCCCTTCTAGACTCTTCTAATCGCTTTTAATTAGCCTAACCCATCTTCTAAACTTTGTCACATCCCTAAGCAAGGGGAGGTCACTTCTCAAATCCTCAAAGTCTTTGATAACCATTAAAGGCTTCAAACCTTCAACCACTCAAATCCTCAAAGTCTTTGATAACCATTAAAGGCTTCAAGCCTTCAACCACTTAATTCCCCAAAGTCTTCATAACCATTAATGGTTAACTCAAACCCTCTTACATGGTTAAAGAATTTCTTTTAACCCAACCTTCATCCAACCCAAGGGTCTCATCAAGAATTTAATGCTTTGACCATGATTATCTCTTAATCATTTGCACAAGGGTTTATCCTTGGATTAACTCTTAATCCAATGGGTAATCTTAATTCAGACTTGACCCTTACCCTCTAGATAACCATAAGGTCTCCTCAGGCATTTAATGCCTCCAACCCCTTCTCTCAACCCAACCCTATGTTGACACTTGTCACCATTTCATTGGTGCAATTTGCAAACATGGATCCCCAACTTTCAAACTCATCCCTTGATCAACTCTTTCAATCCTGACCATCCATTGCCCTGTTTTTGCTATAAATAGAGCTCTCATTCCTCCGTTTTGAATCATCCTCCAAATTTGTAGTATCACACTTATGCTCAAATACATTCAAGCTTTCATATCTTATTTTTATGCTCATCATTTAGCCTCTCTTTAGAACAGGAATTAGTCTAAATATGCATGTTTAGAATATTTTCTTTATCATTTAACTCAATCGTAGACTAAATATATCATGTTAGGATAGTACTCATACTAACCTTGTCATCTTATAATCTAATTTATTGCATTTCTAGAATCATGCATAGCTTAGGATGCATCTCATACTAAAATATATCAAAGCATCCCTCATTCTTGCATTTGCCATCCCTAAACCATTTTGCTCAGTGATCTGAGAGCAAAAACATTGGTTTGAGGGACATTGTAAGATAGAGAACCATGGGACCCACCTTGGGAAGCTGAGTAATACTTCATTACTCCATAGCTTGCACCAAGAAGTCCTGTGTGTGTGTGTGGACAAGTCTTTTGAAATATTTTCACATATTGAGTTATATCGACCCACTTTTCCCGCATACAGGTATCATAGCCTAGGTACTCTATTTTGTCAAAGTGTTCTCTAGCTTGGGTAGATCCTGTCAAGTGTTCACAATGGCAAGAAATGAATCAGCATCCTCAAAATCCCCTATGTTTGATGGTGTCAACTATGCAAAACCTATTTGTCATCTCTAGGTTGTGATGTATGGATGTTGGTTGTGAATGGGTATATTGTCCCTAATAATCCTCCTACTGATCTAGATGCTAAGAAGGAATATGAGAACAATGCTGAGGAAAAGAATTCTATTCTTAATGGGTTATCTGATAATGAGTGTTTTAAGGTCATGTACTTCTCATCTGCCAAAGAAACTTGGGATAAGTTGCAGAAAATATTTGAAGGCAATGCTAAAGTCAAGGAAGCCAAGTTATAAACATTAAGAGAACAACTTGAGGGTTTGAAGATGAGAGATGAATAAAAAATTGCTAACTATCTCCAAAGGATTGATGAAACAACAAACACCATTAGAGGGCTTGGAGAAGAAATAAAAGATGAGGTGGTAGTGAAGAAAGTACTTAGATCCCTTACACCTAAGTATGATACAAAGGTTTTTGCAATAGAAGAAGCAAAAGATCTGAAAGTCTTTACAATGGATGAGTTGTATGGTTCCCTACCTGCTTTTGAAATGAGGATTGTTGGTATTGAGGCTGTGAAGAAAGAAGTTGCATTCAAAACATCAAGAAAAGGAAAAGAAGAGTTTTCTCATGATGGAACTGGTGAAGACTTTGATGATAACATGGAAAACTTTGTCAGAAGACTCAAGACGGGTTCAAGAAAATAAAAAGGCAAGTTGCCCCTAAAATGTTTCAACTATGGAAAGATTGGACATTTTGCTGCCAAATGTCTCTATGGTGATAAGAAGGAAGATGAGAAATCAAGAGGTAGAAGATCATATAGTAAAGATAGGAAGAATAATGTCTACTGGTATAGTAGAAGAGGCAACTAGAAGCAGAACAATCTTTACACACATGAAAATGATACCACCGATGAGGAGAGCATCTTAGATGATTGTTGCAGTGAAGATGATGTCAATGCAACCCTTTTCATGGCCCAAGAGGTTCTGGTACATGAAGAAGGAGAAGAGGAAGAGGAAGAAGGAGAAGTAGATCTTGAAGCAGAGCTCACAAGTTCTTTGGAAGAGCTGAAGAAAACAAGAAGAGAAATAAAGAAGGAGAAAAAGACTGCAACTAAAGAACAAGAGATGTTGGAGAAATCTCTTGAAGAGTCCAAGAAAACAATTGTAAATTTAAAACTTCAATTGGAAGAAGCCAAGAGGATCTGTGAAGTTACTAGCATCGGTTAGAGTAAAAAGGAGAAGGAGCATCAGAACCTAGAAGAATAAATTGTCATGGTCCAGAAGGAATTAGAGAAAATCAAGGAAGAAATGAAAGTGAGAAGCAAATATGAAGGTAGCACTGAATCCTTAGACAAGATGTTGAGAAAATAGAAGCAATCTAAGGATACCGGTGGCTTAGGATTTGAAGAGGGTCAAAGTTCAAATAGGAAAGACACACCCTATAAGGAGATACTATTTACTTCTTCACATGAAAGTGAAGAGAAGAAGACATTCACGGTAAGAAACGATACCGGTAAGAAGACATATGCAGATGTTGTAAAGAATCGTCACACAAACTGGTATACACAATCAATGAACCGGAGACCATACTCAATGCACCAACATGCAGATCCAAGGAGAAATGCAAGAGCTAATCATGAAGGCTTCACCAAAGTTAGCAGCATGAAAGGAAGACCCCCGGTGAGGTGGTCATTTGCAGGACTGAGACAATCTAACTGATATGTTCCAAACTTTCATTGTTATTGTCACCGGTGTAATAAGTTCGGTCATAGAATGGTAGACTACAAGAAAACAAATGTAAATCCTATTTTTGAGAGTAGAAACTCATTCGCTGAATTACAAGGTCCAAATGTCACTTGCTACAATTGCAATGAGTTTGGTCAAAAGAGTTATGAGTGTAGGGGAAGTGTGCAGATGTCCTATAAGAATGTTGTGGATACATCTTTCAATGCTAATGTAAAATGTTATAAGTGTCAAAATTTTGGTCACATAGCAAGGCATTGTAACCTGAGAGTTGGTGAGCAAAAAAAAAATGTACCGGACCAAAAGATAGAGACTAAACCGGAACACAAGATGACAAAAGAGGAGAAGAAAGAAGAGAAACAGGTTTGGATAGAGAAGAAGAAGAATAACATAGTGTCAAGCTTGATTGTGCAAACTGCTCTACATGTTGAAAGGAAGAATTTATGGGTAGTTGATAGTGGTTGCTCAAATCACATGACCGGAGATAAGAAAAAGTTTATCAAGCATGATTATTGGAATGGTGGTTTTGTCTGTTTTGGTGACAACTTCTCCATCAAGATTAAAGGTCGTGGTACATTGAATATTGATGGTAAGCTTAAGGCTCATGATGTGTACTACATGGAAGGCTTGAAGCATAATCTGTTGAGCATAAGTCAGATGTGTGACAAAGGGTGAAATTTCACATTTGATGCCACCGATTATCAGATAAGAAAGCAGAGTACCGATCAGGTTGTGGCAAAAGGAAAGAGAATAGATGATAATGTCTATAATCTGAAGGAATGCTATGAGTCCCAATGCATGTTTGGATAGGTTGATGAAAGTTGGTTGTGGCACTGGAGATTAGGTCATGTGAACTTTGACAATCTGGTGAAGATAAGCAAGAACCGGTATGTAAGAAACATTCCACAAATAACTAAACCAACAAGTACCGTATGTGATGAATGCATTAGAGGCAAGAAAATTAGAGTGAGCTCAAAAAAAAAAGAGTATAATACATCAAGATGCCTGGAGTTATTACATACAGATTTGTGTGGACTATCAAGGACAAGGGCTCTGACTGGTGAGAGATAATTCATGTTATTCATTGATGACTACTCAAGGATGACTTGGGTGACATTTCTGCATGAAAAATCATAGGCATTTGAAAGATTCAATATTTTTAGAAGGATGGCTGAAAATTAGAGTGGACATCGGTTAAAGTGTTTAAGATCATACCGGGGTGGAGAATATTCTTCAAATGAGTTTGTTGATTATTGTGAGAAAAATGGAATCCAAAGACAGTATTCAACAACAAGAACACCACAGCAGAATGGTGTGGCAGAGAGGAAGAATAGGTTAGTAAAGGAAATGGCTAGAATAATGTTAAATGAGGCTAGCATACCGAATACATACTAGAAGGAATCAATTCATACTGTTGTCTATACATTAAACTAGGTACAACTAAGAGTAAACAATAGAATTACTCCCTATGAGTTATGGTAATATCAAAAACTATCACTCAAGCATTTTAGGGTGTTTGTAAGTAAGTGCTTCATCAAGAGAGATGTAGATGGATTAGAAAGTTTTGATTCTAGAAGTGATGAAGGAATATTCTCAGGTTACTAAATAAAGAGCAAAGCCTACAAATGCTACAACAAGAACTTGAGAAAAATGGTGGATAGCATAAATGTGAGAATTGATGAAGATATACATAAGAAAGAATTTGCATTTGTTGGTGTTGGAAATAAGCCACACCCAGACCGATGATGGACTGGTCCAAGAGTGGCCAGTAGCTCAGTGGTAGAGCACTTCAGCAATGTATGGAAGGTCCTAGGTTTGAGTCTTAGTTGGTCCATGTCTCAACATGGTATCAGAGTCAGGTCCAAGCTAGGAGCTCCAAGAACATGAGAGGTGTAGCTTAAGGGGGGGTGTTGGTGTTGTAAATAAGCCACACCCAGACCGATGATGGACTGGTCCAAGTGTGGCCAGTAGCTCAGTGGTAGAGCACTCCAGCAACGTATGGAAGGTCCTAGGTTTGAGTCCTAGTTGGTCCATGTCTCAACATGGTATCAGAGTCAGGTCCAAGCTAGGAGCCCCAAGCACATGAGAGGTGTATCTTAAGGGGGGGTGTTGGTGTTGTAAATAAGCCACACCCAGACCGATGATGGACTAGTCCAAGAGGGGCTAATAGCTCAGTGGTAGAGCACTCCAGCAGCGTATGAAAGGTCCTAGGTTCGAGTCCTAGCTGGTCTATGTCTCAACAACATCGGCACCCTATAATGATGTTTTAGATGATGAGCATGAAGACCAATGTAAAAAATGGACCAATAGAGGAAGCACCAAGCAAGAACTCCAACCGATATGTGCAGAAGAATCATCCAAAAGAATAGATCATAGGAGATAAAAATGAAGGGGTGCAAACTAGAAGAAGACTAGCCCAAAATGATGAGCAGGTAAATTTTTGCTTAATGATAGAACTTGAACCCATAAATTTTGATGAAGCTATAAAAAGTGATAAATGGGTAGATGCCATGGATGAAGAGTTGACACAAATTGAGAAGAATCAAACATGGGAAGTTGTTCCTAGACCAGAAAACAAGAATGTCATAGGTACCAAGTGGGTCTACTGGAATAAGATGAATGAAGAAGGCAAGATAATCTGGCATAAAGCAAGGTTAGTTTGCAAAGGATATGCTCAAGTGGAAGGTATTGACTTCGAAGAAAACTTTGCACCAGTTGCTAGGTTAGAGGCAATAAGAATGCTTTTAGCTTTCTCTGCCTATAAAGGTTACAAGGTCTACCAAATGGATGTCAAATATGCCTTTCTGAATGGTAACCTTGAAGAAGAGGTGTATATGGAACAACTGAAGGGTTATCTTTTGCATGATGATGAGGGTTTTGTATGCCGGTTGAAGAAAGCCTTGTATGGTTTGAACCAGGCTCCCAAAGCATGGTATTCCTAGTTGGATAAATACTTGAAGGTGTTAGATAGTTCAAATAACCAGAAAACAACTAAGAGGGGGGGTGAATCAATTGTCATAGATTATCAGAACCATTAGAAATTAAAACTTTAATACTAGAACCCAAAACATTAATACTGGAATATAAGTTAAACCAATTAAGCATAAACAATAATCATAGAATAAATACCATCCACATGACACCAAGATTTATACGTGGAAAATCTGGTAAAGGGAAAACCTACGGTGGGAAGCCTACCCACAGTCACTTACAATTAAGGGGCATGCACTTGTAGGAAGTCTAACACCCTAGAGCGCATTGCTCATCACAAAAGGTGCCTCATTGAATACATATAAATTCAGACTACAATCCAAAGAAATGTTGAACTGCAAAAGATAGCATCTCCTATGCCTGAGTATAGTTTCAGTTAAGATCAATACCGAAGGACTAAATCCTCTTACATAAACCCAATTTGATCTCCAATGATCAACCAAATCCTCTACCTAAATGATATTACATTATTCGCACATTACACCCCTTGACCATGACCTATACCATAACCATGATGATCTACAATGAGATCTTACATTATATATACAAACCCTCAACCATAAACAATCAAGTCGGCCACCAGACAATAAACCAATTACTTAATTACAAACCATGTCATCCTTAGACCAAACAAATAATATCCAACATATAAGACATCTTGGAAACGTATCAAGAAGTCCTATCCACATGCTTCATTAAATCGGTCCATAACCTAGACTAACCAAGACCCAGTATAGGTCCACATGCTACAGTAAAGATCTCAATCTGCCAAGTCTCAAGCATGATCACCATAAGAATCCATAAACCATACCAAAAAATGCACCAAAACCACTTATGCAATTCATCAAAGATCTTCATCAAAATCTTTGCCGGTGAAACCCTCACCGGAACCAGAAGTCAAGATTCTAAGAAAACAGGATAGCATCTGATCACCAGACCAAAACCAAATTACTGAATATGATATAATGAGTATCATGAATAAGCCAATTCCATAACCAAACTATACCAGAGCCTACCGAATCATGTCAGATCCAAATTAACCAGAAACCACTAAACCTACCAGGACCAGATGGGTGTCAGTAAAGCATCCAAATAGCTGGTGTTAGCATCAATGACAAAATATCAATGCAACACATAATCAATTCCTCCAAATGGCCAAAAATCTCCCCCTTTGGCAGTGATGGCAACACTAGATGTGAAAAACATCTAAGTACCAAGAAATGCCAAACAAGTCTTTGTTGGTCCCAACCGATGCTGAGAGGGGGGGGGGTGAATCAACACTTTACCAATTGTGTCAGATTTAACCTTAATCGATTATTCTATTCAAACTTTACACTTGTCAGAATAAGAAGTATTAATAAACAACATGCACACATAAAACCAATCACACAAGAACACCAAGATTTATCTCATGGAAACCCAAATGGGAGAAAACCACAGTGTGAGTAGAAACTCACAAAATTTGCACTCTTCTGAAGTATGCCCGGTGAGGAGCCATCCCTATTAGGAGATTACAAAGACACTATTAGGTGCCACCCAGTTAAGGGATTTTATTTAAGTCCTCTTAGAACCTTTACCCTGTTAGAGGTAGCCTTGTTAAAGGACTTATGATCATCATTTAAGATGTCACCCGGTTAAGGGATTTTACAAAGGGACCTATTAAAGTCCACCCAGTTAAGGGATTTTACTATTGTAGTTATTAGAAAATAATAGAGAGAATGATTTGTTGTAATAGATACACTTAGCTTAATTAGATCCAAATGAAGCTCTTTGGTTTGTCCATCAGTTACACTTGCTCTGCACTCTATCGGTGCTCTACATCACACTTGCTCTACACTCTTCTAGCACTCTACATTCTTTCTCTTCTCTTCACACTATCCAAGCTCTGCACACTCTCTTCACCACTCTACTATTCACTCAGCAGTTCTTCCCTTTTCTCATCTTACTGGATCGCCTCTCTTCATAATTGCACTTTGTAATTTTTACGATCAAACTTTATGGTTTTTGCTAGAAACCTTTATACAAAACTCAGTAGATTTGAAATTCAAAAATCCAAATCTTCCTACACTCTCTCTATGCGCTCTCCATCAATCTTGCCAATAACTCATCCTTAATTGTCTCTGTAACTCATAATTTCACCAACCTCTGGGTCATGTTCTATCTTTTTAATGCAAATTGGAAAGTCCGCACAAATCTCACCTTAACTGATTGTTAACTATAGTAGACTTCACTATCTGTTTGCTTGATGATATCTCGCCATGACTGACTCACCTTTGGTCATCTCATCCATCTTACTAGTTACTGCTCTGAGATTCCTGAAGGATATCATCCTTCAACCTATATCACCAGTTCACCAGTGTAACTCTATTATCTTCAGCGACCGATCACTGATCACTAAGAAGACTAATCACTTGTCTGTCTAGAGATCTTTGATCATCCATAAGACTACTAAACTTTAGTCTGAGTTAACTCCTGTGACCACATCATCATGTCAACTACTTCATATGGTGACTGATTCTTTATCCAGTGGGAGTCCTAATGTTTCTTATCCAAACATCCTTCACCATATCGGTTGTCATTTAACACTTCTACACTAACTCACTTGTCAGTTGGAAACAATACACTGCCAGCATATCACTTACCACTCTGCAGTCCTTGCACAAGTCAACACTAACTTGTATATCAGTGACTCCAAAGGTCTTTGTGTTGAAAGACATTTCCTCACCGGTGAATATCAAAGACATCTCATTAGGTATGAAACAATAATAGTACTACACAAACATCTCTTACACTAGTAACCATCCTATATTGGTTGACATCAATGACAATCACAATGCCAACAGTCTCCCCTAATGGAAGACAGCCATCAATCTCCCATATGCAGATGTAGCAATGAGGTTTTAAAACAAAGACCAAACTCCCCATGTGAATGATATCTTTGTAAAGCTCTAAATTGTACATATATCTCTCCCTCTCTCAATATCTCTCCCCTTTTCTTTTTCTTTTTCACATCAATATATCTCCCCCTTTGACATCAATGCTAGAAATCTCACAAAAATATCAAAGAAAAAGCATAAACCACTAAAATTCAAAGCTGACTTCTCCCCCTGAGCAGTAGCATCCCCACATTAGTACCAAAATGAAGAGTATCTGTAATAATGCATATCGGATTGATGCCAAACCACATCAATAAAGTCTCTACCGGAGGGGCAAAAACTCCCAATATGTCTCTCAGGTACTCAAACGATTCCTTGGGGAAAGGTTTAGTGAAAATATTTGCAATCTACTCTTTGGTGTTCACATAAACTAGTTTAACTTCATTTGCTTCCACCTTTTCTTTCAAAAAGTTGTACTTGATAGATATGTGCTTTGTCTAAGAATGAAATACTAGATTATTTGATATATCAATAGTAGCAAAGTTATCACAATGAATAACTACCAGTGCATCACAATCCACCTTTATATCCTTCAACATTTGCTTCATCCATAAAACCTGTGTATAGTTAGTAGCAGCAGCAACATACTCAGCTTTAGCAGTACATAAAGAAGTACACAGTTGTTTCTTCTTGATCCATGAAACCAACTTCTTTCCAAGAAATAAATCTCCACTGGAAGTACTTTTCCAGTCATCAACATCTCCAGCCCAATCAGCATTTGTATATGCACATAAAGTAAAGTTATCATCCTGAGGGTACCACAAACCATATTCTGATGTACCTTGCAAGTATTAAAACATCCTTTTCACCTCACTCTCATGATTTTCTCTAGGATCACTCTGAAATATTTAAATAGTAAAAACAACATTCATTATGTCAAGCTTAGTCTGAGTCAAATAAAGCAGACCTCCAATCATAGATTTGTATCTTGTAGGATTTACTGGTGCAGAAACATCTTTTCTTATCAATTTCTCACTTGTAACCATAGGAGTACTTACCGGTTTAGCATCTCCCATACCAAATATCTTCAACAATTCCTTAGCATACTTAGTTTCATAGATAAAAATGCCTTTGTCAATCTGAGTAATCTGCAAACCTAAGAAAAATTTCATCTCACCAATCATAGACATCTCAAATTCTTTCTTCATATTCTTAAAAAATTCTATGCACAACATATCTTCACCTCCAAAAATAACGTCATTAAAAATACTTCAATAATTAGTATATCATTATTAGTGATCTTATAATATAAATTACTATCAGCACTACCCTTAGTAATACAAAGTTTCAAAGGATATTTATCCAACCTTGCATACCAAGCTCTAGGTGCCTGTTTCAATCCATAAAAGTCTTTCCTTAGCCTGCAAACCATGTTTGTATCATCTGATAGGGGAAAATCATCAGGTTTCTCAATATAAACTTCCTCATCAAGATCCCCATTCAAAAATGTACATTTAACATCCATCTAATAAACCTTGTAGTTTTTATAAGCAATATAGACAAGAAATAATCTTACAACTTCAATCCTAGCTACAGGTGCAAAAGTCTCTCCATAATAAATTCCTTCCTTCTAAGAATATCCTTTACAAATCAATCTAGCCTTATTTCTTATAACTTGACCATCCTCATTCAATTTATTTATAAAAACCCATTTAGTTCCAATAACATCCTTATTTTTAGGTCGAGGAACCAAAGTCCATGTGTTATTTTTCTGAATCTGATCTAATTCTTCTTCCATGGATTTCAACAAATATTCATCTTTACATGCCTCAATTACTGATACCGGTTCAACTTGTGAAATTAAACATACCTCATTAGTTTCCAATCTTCTACTTGTCATCACTCCATTTCTCTTATCCCTAATGATCTAATCTTCTGAATGATTCAATCTCATATACCTAGGAGTCCTCTAACTCTCTGTTCCTCTTCCCTATTCTTTAGTTACTATAGAATTTTTTGATATTGCCAGAGTAACTGGTTCAACACTCTATTCTGGTAAAGGTGCTACTGTTTCAAATATAATCAAATCCACTACCTGTTCCTTCTCATAAACTCAGATTTGACTTCTATTTAGCTCATCTACTTTGACATTAGAACTCTCCACAATTCTCTGCAATCTCTTGTTATAACATCTATATGCTTTTCTTTCATTAGAATAACCAAGAAATATGCCTTCATCACATCTAGGATCAAATTTGCCAATGATATCATCTCTTCTGATATAACATTTGTAGACACTTAAAAATAATTATTTTAATTATTTTTAATTCCTCACATAATTAATTTATTAATTAATTATACAAATTCTAATTCTCCTCAATATTAATTAGAAATAATTAATTATAATTCTTCTAAAAATCAAATCTTCTCAAATCCTCCTCTTAGCTAATTAATTTCAATTAATTAGTTAACCTACATAATTCCTACAAATCATCTTCCTAATTCATCATTAACCTAATAAATTCTTCTAGAAACTCCCTAAACTCACTTAACCTTATTCTTCTAATTTTTAATTCTCTCCACTCATTATCTCTCCTAGTCAAATCCTCCTACAAATCTTATCCCACCTAACCTCTCCTCTAATCCCCCTCCTAATGAGTTGCTAGTGGCTAATCATCATGATTAGCCACAAAGTCAACTCCTTGTCCCTTCCATCCAACCACTATCCTTAAATGCTCTTTTCCTAGGTGAATGTGAGATTTTCAAAATCTCACATTCCTCTAGGCTTTTCATCTCCCAAGGAATTTTTAATTCCTTCTTATTCCTCAAATCCCCATGATCATCCCTTTTTGAAGAATTTTAAATTCTTCCTCCCCATTCTTCAAGGAATGTCTCATCCCTTGCTCTTCTCAAGGCACATTGGGAAGTCTTCGCAATGCACCTTGAGGAGTGTGGAGACAAGAAATGCCTTTAAGGCATATCTCTTGGTCTCCACACCCTCTCTTGGGCCTTGTGTGAGCTCACAAGAAATCCCAGCCCTTCATCTTGGGTCCATCTTAGCCATCCATTCTTCCTCTCCTCTTCCTATAAATTGAGGACTCCATTCGTTCATTCATCATCTCCAAGTTTAGTAAGCTTATGCTATTAGTTTTAGCCTAGAAAATCATCATAGCATCCTTACCATGACAAAATCATGTCTCATCCACACTTAATCATCCATCCATATCATTCCTCAAGATCCATTCTTATCCATTTGTGCACAATATTGGAGAGCCATCCACATCAAGAAATCAAAGGAGCACATCAAGTGGAGCATCATCAAGGGGCACCTTCACTTCATCAAGCTCAATCCGAGGGAGAGGTAAAAAGGTTGTGAGGTATATGCATATCATTCATGTTTATATGTGTTTTGACTTATGTCTTTGATTTCATATGCTTCCATGTTTGATTTGCATGTTTACTAACTAATCCACCTCACTCTCATTTTTCACCATTTTCATTTTGGCATGCCCGATGGGACCCACGTCCCTAAAAACTAACATTTTTGTGAGTTTTTGTGAGTTGTGAGATGCAGCTTTTAGAATAGCGCGAGAGACTTCAAATCAGCCCAAGCGACTTGAGTTCAGCGTGATAGAAAACCTATTTCGATGCATGCGTAGGCGCATCAGCGCGACCGCCTCATAACATTTAAAATTTTCCCGCTCTCTTTTAAATTTTAAAAAAAAATTACTCTTTGTCTGTCTATTTACCACATGCGTAGGTGCATCAGCATGAGCACAAGTGTTTTCGTGCAAGTGATTTTAATCAGGGCGACCGCTTTTACAAAAATCCCACTCCTAACACCATGTCAATTTTTAAATTTGAATTTTGAAAATTTTGCCTGCTAATCTTTCCTATCTCTATTTTCAGGATTTTAGTGTGAGCATAGGTGTTTCGGCGCGAGCACAGGCATTTCAGCGTGAGAGTTTTATATCAACATGACAAACATGTATAAAAACTCCTTTGTGCTCTGTGTTGGCTTTATCTTTTGGTTTATTATTTTTATTTGCTTCAACGCGTATGCGGATGTTTTAGCGCCTGCGCAGGCACTTCAACGCAGCTGACTGCACTTCAGCGCGTCCACTGTATGTGCAGTAGGTACTAATTGCTTTTTTTAAAGTTTTGCAGCTTAAATTGACCGTCCAAGACCTTAAAAACCAGAAAAACTACTAATCCAATTTTTTGCAGGTTGCCTAGGAGACCCAACCAAACATTGTGCTTCTTTTTTTTTTAACTAGGCACCTAGATGTTAATTAAAGGGTGAATGAATCATTATTTTATGTGATTTGAGAAAAGTGTACAGGTAGGAGAGTATGCTCTCATCTAGCTAGACGATCAAAAATCCAGACCCTCCAACCTTTTCTTGTTTGATTGCATGCTTACCCTTAACGGACCTACCCTCCCAACTTGCTCTTTAAGAAGGTAAGAGGTGAACGACCCAAGTGAGTACACCTGGACCTGGGGTTCCCAACTCACTATAATAAATAGGCCATTGACTATGAAAGGGTCAATGGTTGGGGCTATATGAGAGTTCACTCTCACATTGAGTGCTTAGTAGGATCCTAGAGATCTCAATCACGCTTGCATGACTACTAAGTTCTTGGTGCTTCATTGGGCTATAGGCCTCAATTGCGCTTGCGCAATTGCAAAGGGTAGCTCCTAATAGGAAGACTTACTAAACACCTTATTCATAGTGGCCAAAAACCTTCTAGTCATTGGTGCAGGAGGTCAGACCTCTGAAGCCACCCATATTTTTACGACCCATAGTAGAGACACAAAGTTCACCATGAGGATTTTTTATGGGAATTGATGCTTGGCTACCTCGGAGAAGTGAGTGGTTGAGGGAAGCTAGTGGGGTCAAGCATCTAAGTGTCCGCTCTAGGTAAGCGTAGCTGGGAAACCAATTGGGATCCAATGACTATTGTCCTTGCTAGCCTTAAGAGTGTTGTATATGAGCATGAGTGTCTTTGAGTTAAAATGTATTTGATCATTGTGTTTGCTTTGTTTGATACATACTTGCCAAGAGTAGACTAAAGAACACATCATTATCCCCAAACACTTTACAAAAACATTTGTCCAAGCACAAACAATTATCCAAGTCACTACCCACACAAAGTCTAAAATTGCGTCAAAACTCCGTCCATCTCATGTTTCATAAGCCCAAGTTGTATAAACATCCTAAGAACTCAATTCACCAACCTATCAAAAAGAAAAAGCTCACACAAGCACAACTCCTTAGGCATCAAAAATTTTGGTATACCAACCATAAACTCTTGCTCAAACATAGGACATTATTGCATCATTACCATGATTACGTCCATGGTCATAGCAATGAGTTTGATTCAGTGATTAACTAAGAGTCTGTGCTCTCCATCAAGGTTCAGGTTTGTCCTTTAACACCAACTTGTCAGGGTTTCAAGCAAATCCGAAGCAAATATGAACTAACAATTATATGCAGATTTAAATACAAAAGATAAAGAAATAAAATAGGACACAGATAACACAGAGATTTAATGTGGTTCACCCAGAATGGGTTACATCCACCATACACAGTCGTCCAGTCTTTCTTATTATCCAGCAAAAATAGTACATCAACATTACAATGCCTTAAGCATCCCAGCCGCTTATAACATGTGTTTTTAGGGCAAAAACAAAGTCGGCCTTTTTAGGGTTTTATTACAATGTCTGTTTTCATCAAAAAAAAAAAATACCAAAATTTTTTTTCTTGGGGGCTCCCACCCCTGAACCCCCACTTTTCTCGGGGGCTCCCACCCCTGAACCCCTGCCCGGGGCCTGGCCCGACCCCAGACCTTGATGAGGATACGTGCTGAGTGTATAGTACTTTGCTAATCAATCACCACATTTCAACAATCTCCCACTTGGAGACTGATACTACATGACACCACTGTACATGCAACATCCACTGGATAAAACACTAAGACTCGACTGGTATAAATTCCACAATTATCAATCAAGAAGACCAACATAAACTAATGAAGAAATCAGCTTCCCCTGTGGAACTGCCTTCATGAACATATCAGCAGGATTCTCACTTGTGTGAATCTTCTCAAGCCATAACTGACCCTCCTCCAAAATAGTCCGGATGAAGTGGTACCTGAGCTGAATGTGCTTTGTCCTTGAATGAAAAGCAGAGTTCTTCACAAGATGAATGACACTTTGGCTATCAGTATACAATGGGCTATCCTCTTGTGTCTGACCCAATTCCTCTAGAAAACATTGTAACCAAATCATCTCCTTGCTGGCTTCTATAGCAGCAACATACTTAGCTTCAGTGGTTGAAACTGCAACAACCTTTTGCAGCCTAGAAATCAAACTCACTGCAGTTCCCCCTATAGTAAAAACATACCCTATAGTACTCCTCCATGAATCAATATCACCCACCAGATCAGAGTCAACAAATCCACTCAGAGCAGCATTAGATCCTTTGAAATAATAATGCCTTCGTAGTAGTTCCTTTCAAATACCGAAAAATCCATTTCACAGCATTCCAATGTTCCATACCCGGATTACTCATAAACCTACTCACAACTCCCACTGCATGTGCAATATCTGGCCTTGTGCATACCATTGCATACATCAGACTGCCAACAACTAATGAATATGGGATGTTAGACATTTTATTAACCTCTTCCTATGCCTTTGGGCACATCTTCTTAGTCAATTTGAAATGACTAGCCAAAGGTGTACTAACTTCTTTTGCATCCTGCATGTTAAATCTTTTCAACACCTTCTTTATATGCTCACTTTGGGACAAATTCAAGGTTCTATTTTTCCTGTCCCGTGAAATCCTCATACCGAGAATTTTCTTAGCTGCACCCAAATCCTTCATAGCAAATGACCTGGCTGATTTCTGTTTAAGATCATTTATATGTTGCATGTTAGACCCAGCAACAAGCATGTCATCAACATAAAGCAACAGGATAATATAACTATCATTATCAAATCTCTTAAAATATACACAATGATCAGAATGACATCTATGATAACTGTGTTCAGCCATGAAACTATCAAATTTTAAATACCATTGTCGGGGTGCTTGCTTTAGGCCATACAGACTTTTCTTCAACCTGCACACCAAGTTCTCCTTGCCTTTGACCTCATATCCCTAACATGTAAATTTCCTCCTCCAAATCTCCATGGAGAAAAGCTATTTTGACATCTAATTGTTCAAGATGTAAATCATTTGCAGCCACAAGACTAAGTACAGTTCTAATTGAAGTCATTTTTACAACTGGAGAAAACATTTCATCATAATCTATGCCCTTTTTCTATGCAAAACCTTTTACCACAAGTCTAGCCTTATATCTTTTCTGACCTCCTTCCTCCTCCATTAGCCAATAAACTCATTTGTTAGGCAAGACTCTTTTTTCTGCAGGTAAAGGGACTAAGTCCCAAGTCTTATTTTTCATCAAGGAGTCCATCTCCTCTTTCATGCCTAGCTCCCACTGTTGTTTGGCATCTACCTGCATTGCTTCTTCATATTCTTCTGGTTCACCAGAATCTATTAATAAAATAGAATACAAAGAAGAAGAAAATATTTCAGGGGGTCTACTTGTCCTCATAGAATGTCTAACACTTGTAGGAGTTTGTGGGACAATATGTTGTTGCTGAGCATTAGATACCTATGGCATTTCATTTTTAGGAATCTCATCCAACACCACATATTCTTGTTTGTCATGTTCATGCTTCTCATTGAATATAACATCTCTACTTCTAATTATTTTCTTATTTTCAAAATCCCATAACCGATAGCCATATCCATCTATCCCATATCCAATGAAGGTACATTTCTAAGATTTAGCATCAATCTTGGTTCTATTTTCTTTATCAACATGGACAAAAGATTCACAACCAAAAGTTTTTAGAAAAGAATAATTTACCTTTTTACTAGTCCATGCCTCCTCTAGAATACCACCATCCAAAGGGGTTGAAGGTCCTCTATTTATCAAATAGACAGCAGTATATACAACATCTGCTCAAAAATGTAAGGGCAATCCAGCATGCAATCTCATGCTCCTCGCGCTTTCCATGATAGTCCTATTCATTCTCTCTGACACACCATTTTCCTTTGGAGTTCCTAGAACTGTCTTCTGCTTTCGAATCCCATTTAAGGAGCAATAATCTTCAAATGCTTTGCTGCAATACTCACCTCCATTATCCAATCTGAGACACTTCAACTTTTTTCCTGTCTCATTCTCAACCAAAGCTTTCCATTTCTTAAAAGTTTCAAAAACATCTAATTTTTGTTTTAGGAAATATACCCATGTTTTTCTGGTTGATTCATCAATAAAAATAACATAATAACAAGAGCCACCAGGAGATGATACCTGAGCCAGTCCCTATACATCTGAATGTACAATCTCTAACTTCTCACTCTTCTTCTATTTCCCAACCTTGAGAAATCTGACTCTTTTCTGTTTACCATAAACATAGTTTTCACAGAACTCTAAATCAATCTTCTTTAGTCCTAGCAATAGATTTTTGGAGTGAAGAGTTTTCACCCCTTTCTCACTCATGTGCCCAAGCAATAGATTATCGAATATGTTCTTGCAACATTTATTGTTGTTGTCCCTGCAGTAACTTTATCTGTAGCAGCTAGGGTAGAGTAAGTGTTACCTGTACACAGATATAATGTGCCTCCCTTCACACCTTTAGCAACCTTCCACATATTGTCTGAGAGGGTAACTATGCAACCTTCACTACCTAGTTGCCCTGCAGAAATTAAATTTCTTCTTAAATTAGGAACATGTCTTACCTCCTGCAGAAACTAGTCATTTCCATTCTGCAACTTGATCTTTCAATTTGATAGGGCTCATCATCACCCAAATATACCTGTCCAAAATCACCTTGAACATAATCTAGAAAATATTTTCTATGGGGTGTAGCATGAAATGAAGCCCCAGAATCTATTACCCAGGAATCATTAACATTATCCAAACATAAGATTAAAGCATCTTGTGAAGTATTACTTGCAATATTAGCTTCCTTACTATCATTTTCATTTTTGTCTCCTTCTTTGTTTTTTCGAGACCAACAGTCTTTCTTTAGATGACCAGGCTTTCCGCAGTACCAGCAATCTTTCTTTCTTCTAGATTGAGAGTGTCCTTTCTTTGACTTCCCTCATGACTTCTCATTCCCAAGGCCTTTTCCTCTTTCCTTTGATCTTCCTCTGTTCTCCACATTCAAAACACTACCTGATGATGTTGGAGTCTCACTTGTGCTTTTCCTTCGCATTTCCTCGCTTAGGATAACACCAACAATATCATCAAATACCAAAGTATTTTTACCAGAGACAGAGCTACTTACAACCATAACCAAGCTATTCTAGCTTTCTGGCAAAGAACATAAAATCAAGAGAGCCCTAACCTCTTCTGCAAAAGTAATTTTTATCGAAGATAATTGACTGGTAATTGTATTAAATTCATTTAAGTGCTCCGCTACAGATCCTCCCTCACTCATTTTCAAATTAAACAGATGCTTCATAAGAAATACCTTATTCGAAGCCGGGGGTTTCTCATACAACTTAGCCAATGTCGCCATCAAATCTATAGTCATTTTTGCTTCTGTTATATTGAATGCTACAGACGGTGCAAGGCACAATCGAATGGATCCCAGTGCCTTTCTATCTAAAATGTCCCACTCTTCATCTAACATTGTGGTTGGTTTCTTTGCCTTTCCTTCCAATGGCCACCACAAATCCTTTTGATATAGGTAATCCTCCATCTACATTTTCCATAACTAATAATTATGGCCATTAAACTTTTCGAACTTGAATTTGGAATCCTCCATTGCTCCCACTCAAATCTGAAAGTCCTACCAATTTATAGAAAACCTCGCTCTGATACCAATTGTTAGGGTTTCAAGCAGATCTGAAGCAAATATGAACTAACAATTATATGCAGATTTAAATACAAAAGATAAAGAAATAAAACAGGACACAGATAACACAGAGATTTAACGTGGTTCACCCAGAATGGGTTACGTCCACCATACACAGTCGTCCAATCTTTCTTATTATCTAGCAAAAATAGTACATCAACATTACAATGCCTTAAGCATCCCAGTCGCTTATAACATGCGTTTTTAGGGAAAAAACAAAGTCGGCCTTTTTAGGATTTTATTACAATGTCAGTTTTCATCAAAAAAAAAAATACCCAAAAAAAATTTTCTCGGGGGCTCCCGCCCCCGAACCCCCGCTTTTCTCAAGGGCTACCACCCCTAAACCCCTACCCAGGGCTCGGCAAGAATATGTGTTGAGTGTACCATACTTTGCTAATCGGTCACCACATTTCAACACAACTATCGTCAAAATTAGGGTGGTCATGTCCCTTCATACAACTTGCCATCCAAAGCAATCATCTATTAAGTCATGTTCATGCCAAGAATAACCTAGTCATCAAGTTTCTTCTAGTCATCACTATCATACCTCCTCAATCAATCATCCTCAATTTCCTAAGGACTTAGTACATCAAATCAATCTCCCTCCACTATCAAATCAATTATCAAAATCAAAATCCAATCATCCTTTAATCCAATTTAACCTCACATTAAGGTTGCATGCCTTGTGAAGTTCCATTTAGACCTCATCATTAATCAGTTGGCTCTTGTGCTTGAAGAAGAATCCTCTCCAAGTATCTTTTGTCTCATCCTTTTTGAGTCGATCAAGACTCTTAACTTGTGTCTTTACTTTGCTTAGGGTCATTAGTCAACCCTTGGTGGAAAAGAGGCCTTTTAATCATCATTCCAAGGTCTAAATTCTACCTAACTTGGTCATTACCTTGCTTGTGGTTTCATCCACCACCTAAAATCATCATCCAAGGACTAAGGTGTCAATCCTAATCAAATCCAGGCTCTAATCCAAGAACCCCACCAATTAGAAAAATCCCTTGTCATCAAAGACAAAATCCAAAAATTTCACAAAAATCTTGCTAAGTCCTTTCATCAAAGATTTCTTCCTCCAAGCTTTTCTAAGGTTATTCATGTATGGTCACAACTTGATCCCAAAATAAAAATATGGTTGAACAACAATATGGCATGCTAGACATTAGTGTCCTATATGAAGATCCCACACAAAATCCTACACAAAGTGGGCAACCTAGCAATCAAGATCAAAGCCAAAATCCTAACATGGTTAGCCAAGATGAACTCTCTCTGGAAGTACAAAGTTTCCTAGCGGACTCTTATAACCAAGAGATGATTGAAAAGTTCATCCAACACAATCCTACTACACTTCTAAAGACTCTCCTTGAAAATGGAGCTCAACTTCCACCTGAATTTGATAAATCCACTCTCGGCCAACAAACACAAGGAGACCTCGCTCCCACGCAGAATGTTGCACCTGCTATCCAAACTCAATCAATGCCACCCATGGCACCTCCCCCCATGGTCTCCATCCCACCTACTTCCTCCTTACCATCTATACCATTATCAAATCTGATCTCATCTATTCTCCAACACACTTCTATGCCATCTTCTTCCATTGAACCACATATTTCTATTCCACAAACTTTGCTTCCTGTCAACAATGTCACAAATTTTATTCGGGCTATACTCAATCCCGTCACAACAATTTGTGGACCGCAACCAACTATCACTTAAATCCCTGTGACATTAGTCATCACATCTCATATTCCCACCTCTTCATCATATCAATACATTGGTGGTGGTGCACCTTCCTTGACTCATCCAATTCTTGTGGCAAATACAATTCATCATTATCAAAATCCACAACAAGACCTCATCAAGGAAATTCAAGACATGAAAAATATCATCAAGGACATGAAAGAAGGGACTAATAAGAGGAAACCTTACTCATTTGAGGAATTTTGTCCTTATCCCTATGACCCATCTATATCAGTTGCACCTTATCCTCCAGGATTTGAGATCCCTAAATTCACCAAGTATGAAGGCAAAGGAGACCCCCACGATCATGTCCGAGAATTTCTCATCTTATGTCAAGAAGTCTCCTATAGTGACCTATATCTTCGCAAACTCTTTCCCAAGAGTCTCACAGGAGATGCCTTGGCATGGTTCTCATCTCTACCACAAGGCTCCATTGTCTCTTTTCCAAACTTGGCATAGAAATTTGTAGCTCACTATGCCTACAACATGGATAATGAAGTTTCTATGATGGACCTATGTAACACAAAGCAAAGGCCCGAAGAGACTTTCACCAATTTCTTACAAAGATGGTGACATATTATCAAGAAATTCCAGTGGGACATGCTAGAACAACATCAAATTAAATTATTTCAAAAGAACTTGGTACCCGAACTTTCAAGACCTCTAATGTCTCAATGTATCAAATCCTTCCAAAAATTGACCGATAAGGGCCTCACCCTCGAATGTGTCTTGTTGGAGGAAGGAACCTTAAAACATTACCAAAACTCAACACAAATTTCTTCCTCTTATCATAATGACAAGCCAAATTTCTGGTCTAAAAACAAAAAAGTAGTCAACGATGGTGTAACTGATGCAAAGCCGGTCCAAACCATGGCTGCTCCCCCAAAATCCACCACCAATAATCGTCAATTCAATAATCAAAACAATCAAAATCAATCCCAAAAACCTCACAACAATGTCTTAGTCCAAGGATGACCACCCCGATTAAATAATAGGACTCCAAAAGACTTCACTCCTCTTGCTGAGCCTATTGAAATGGTGTTTCAAAAACTTGTTTAAGCAAGTGCAGTGGTTTTTCCAATCACTCGTCCGTTTGACCCCAATCAACCCAAACCTAGATGGTATAATGAGAATAAGTATTGTGAGTATCATCATATCAAGGGACATGATACATGAAAGTCCATGAAGCTTAAAATCTACATACAAGATCTCATTGATAGGGGTGAGATTGAAGTAGCAAATGCAAAACTTGGTAATGACAATGACAAACTTAAAATGTACCAGGAACCATTCCCGAAGCATGATAAAGGAAAAGGCTCATCATCTAATGCAGTGATTTATGACTACACTAATCATATAGCCGGCTTTCACTCTTTAGTAGGTCGCATCGAGCCCACAGACAACCATGTTAATGTCATAATTATCCAAGGAATTAATCCTCCCCCTCCCCAAAGCAGACCAAATCCTGCTAAGATAGTCATTCAAGGCACCATACCTTCCACCTCCCATCCCCAAAATGACTTCAATGTAACCACATGCCAAGGTAAATTCATCGTCCAAGGAGTTCCTCTCCCACCAAACCCCCCACCCATGTCTTCCACCCGTCGATATGACCTCCTTGACCAACTTGGGAAGACCCCCGCACAAATTTCCATCCTAGAACTTCTCAAGAATTCCCCTGTACATAAGGAAATTTTAGAGCAAGCCCTCCTGGACTCTCGCGTTCCTGATAACATCAATGCTACTCAATTCCAAGCCCTCATTGGAAACCTTGCTACCTAGTAGCACCTTATATTTACCTCCAAAGATGCTCCTGTAGATGAAGACCACAACAAACCTTTGCACATTGAAGCCCTTATCCAAAAGCACAAGGTCAAACGTATTTTGATAGACGATGGATCCAAACTTAACCTATGTACATACAAGTTAATAAAACAATTAGGACTTTCTAAGGACCTCGTAGAAACATTAGGAAGGATCACAATAAAAGCAAATGATGATGCGGAAAGAGTTTCAAAGGGAATGATCACCTTACCTCTTCAAGTGGGCCCTATTACAATTGAAACCCCTCGCAAAGTAATAAATCTTGATCTCCCCTACAACATTCTCCTCAGTCAGCCATGGATTCACTCCTTACCGGTTGTACCCTCCACCTATTACCAATGCATCAAATTCCCCTTCAACGGAAGAGAGATCACTATCAAAGGTGATCCACAACCTTTTCAATATTGTAAACTCTTGGAGGGGAAACGTCCATATCATTTCCCACTAAATAGACCCTTGCTAATGCCTCCATCTGACACATCAAATGTTGCCTCCACCTCATCTCAACCAGATACACAAATCAAGATCTTGGACAATGGCTATGGAGAATACAAATTGGAAGATGTCTTATTAATAGGCAACCTCCCCTATCTCCTAAGTCATTTGGCAAACTGAAAGAACTCAAAAAAGACTTGAAACTAGTCATACAATGCCAAAATACTACCTTCTAGCAATGGGGCTGACTTGATGAGGAGAGCCTTGAAGCAAATGTCTCTTCATGGTTGTGCTGGGAAGAAGATGATGATCCAGCAAAAATATCCAAAAAGATGTACCCAAAAGCATCAGCTATAGTCAAAAAAATGGGTTACAAAGGACATGGCTTGGGACTAGAGGAGAAAGGAAGAAAGGAACCCATAAATCCTATCTCCTACAAGTACATCGGAGGCTTGGGGTATACCCTGGTGCCTAAGATTACTATCGATGGTGCCCCTTCTAGTCCTTCTTTGGATATTGAAAGCACTGACGAAGAGGAGTTACACGAAATGCCTTATGAATATGAAAATGATATCTTCTTTGACTCTCACATCAATACCATCACCCCCATAACCACTCCCCCTTCACACGAGCTACATCTTGTCCATCTTGAACTCATAGACTAGGGCCAATGAGACAAACCCACTTTAGACATCTGCGTCGATGATAATGCTCTCATTACTCTCTTGACGGTGCGAAATCTGGAAGATTGCAACAAGATAAAGGGTATTCAACTACACGAAAAAGGATACTTTGGTAGTCAGGTCAATACCCTTAGTTGCAAAAAAGATAATCAAAGCAAAAAACATGATTCCCTAGGTGAAAACCTCTCTGAGGCACCTTTGGATGAGCAAAAAATAAAAACAAAGGGCATATCCAAAAGTGAAAACCTGGAAAAGGCACTTGACAATGAGGGACTTGACCTCCCTACCATTGGTTAACTTCCACAAGACAGATCAAATTTGTTGATAGAAGAAATAGACAGCATCAACATGGGCACCGAAGTCACTCCAAAAAATGTGCTCATTGCCAAGTCCCTCATAGAAAAAGAGAAACAAGATTTCATCAATTTCCTTACAGAGGTAAAAATCAATTTTGCATGGTCCTATGCCGATATGCCAGGGTTGGATCCTACCTTGGTGGTTCACAATCTTGCTATCCACCCAGACACAAAACCTGTAAAACAAAAATTGTACAAAATGCACCCACATATTGCACTTCTGGTCAAGGCAGAACTCCAAAAGATGTTAGACGCAGAATTCATCAAACCAATAGACTACACTGAATGGGTCTCCAACATTGTACCTATCGGCAAACCCATCGGGGGCATCCACATCTGCACCGATTTCCGAGATCAAAATAGAGCTTGTCCTAAAGATGATTTCCCGCTCTCCAATATAGATATGATTGTGAACCTTATAGTAGGACATGAGATGTTGTCGCTTATGGATGGATTTTTTGGATACAACCAAATCAGGATTGCAGATGAGGATGAGCATAAAACTGCATTCACAACACCATGGGGGACCTTTTGTTATCGAGTCATGCCTTTTGGCCTCAAAAATGCTGGAGCTACATACATATCAATGTGCCATCACAACAATTTTCATGACCTCTTGCACAAAATTATGGAGGACTATGTGGATGATCTGCTAGGTAAATCTAAGACAAGGCAAGAACACATCCCTATTCTAAAGAAGATCTTTGAAAGATTAGAAAAATACAAACTACGGCTGAATCGAAAAAGTGTGTGTTTGGAGTTACATCGGAAAAACTATTAGGATTCATTTTTTCCCACAGAGGCATCGAGGTCGATCCTACAAAGGTAAAAGCTATCATGAAAATGCCTCCACCAAAAACTCTCAAACAACTGCATAGTCTCCAGGGGAAACTCCAATCTGTTAGATGTTTTATTTCATAGCTAGCAGATAAGTGCCATCCATTTGCACACCTATTGCGCAAGGACACAAAATTCAAATGGGACTGCTTATGTCAAAAGGCCTTTGCGAAACTAAAAGAATATCTAGCATCACCTCCAGTGTTGATGCCTCATACTCTTGGAAAACCCTTTACTTTGTACATATGTGCTACCACAGTGGCATTGGGGGCATTGCTGGCACAAATAGATGATCAAGGGAAGGAACATGCCATTTACTACATCAGTCAGACACTAGTAGGGTATGAACTCAATTATACCCCCATTGAAAGAGCATGCTTGGCATTTGTGTTTAGCACTTAGAAGCTCTGACACTATATGCTAAACAACAAAACAAAACTAATTGCTAAGATTGATCCACTTAAATATCTCTTTTCAAAATTTGCTCTCACTGGCAGAACCGCTAAATGGGTCATGCTCTTAAGCAAGTTTCACATTGAATATGTGAACAAAAATTCAATCAAGGGATAGGTCATCACAGACCAGTTGGTGGATTCTCCACTCCTAGGTGACCATCCTATTCTCATAGAATTACCAGATGAGTTCATTATGACAGTTACCACATCCTCCACATGGCGACTGTACTTTGATGGCTCTTGCACCCAAAATGGATTGGGGGCAGGAATATTATTAATCACACCTCAAGGAGATGGCATCCCAAAGTCATACAAGATAGCCTTTGCATGTACCAACAACATCACAGAATATGAGGCACTCATCATAGGTTTGCACTTGGCTATCCACTGAAAAATAAAGGAATTACAAGTCTATGGTGATTCCCAACTTGTCATAAAACAAGTCAATGATGAGTACCAGACAAAAGATGATAAACTCCTTCCCTACCATACCATGGTTGAAGATCTTAAGAAACACTTCATGACAATCAAGTTTGATCAAGTCCCATGAACAAACAATAGGTTTGTAGATGCAATGGCCACCATTGGCTCCCTCCTTCAGATTCCAGCACATAGTCACAAGTGTGAGTTCTTGGTTGAGCAACTATTTATACCGGCATACGACCTACTAAATTCTGAAATGGTGTGTGTACTCATTGGTCCTGAGTCCCCTTGGTACCAAGAAACCTTTGTTTTCCTAAAAGACAACACCATTCCCCCACATCTCACCAAAACCCAACAACAAACATTCATTCATCGATGTGCTTGTTACACCATCCTTGGAGACACCCTATTCAAAAGGCATTTTGATGGTTCCCTCCTAAGGTGTTTAGATAAACAAGAGGCGGAATGGGCATTACGTGAAGTACATGAGGGAATCTGTGGGGCACACTCAAGTGGGATCACCTTGGCTAAAAAGCTTCTAAGAACAAGATATTATTGGCCTAAAATGGAAGTAGATGCATATAACTATGTGAAGAAATGCATCCCTTGCCAGCAACATGGATACAAGATTCATGTACCATCACAAGAATTGCAGCCATTAATTACACCATGGCCCTTCTCACAGTGGGGGATTGATCTCATTGGGAAAGTCCACCCTTCATCCTCCAATGGACATAAATTCATTATCACCTGTTGGCATATGCACACTCCAATGAGACATTGTATGTTATTGAAGGTTTTGTCATTGATGGAAACCTTGCAATCCTATGGCACCGGCAAGGCATTATACTGGAAAGGCATTACACGGGCAAGTTAGTGCACCGGCATCAGCAAATCACACTCTACACTGGCACTCAAGACACCGGCACCGGCACAAAGAAAGGAAGTATACTTGCACAGAGGCCGACAGGATTTTGTTATATTATATTTTGTTTATTATTGTAAAACTTTGTAAGCTGACTTGGCATGTTGTAAAATGACTCTTATATATAAAAGAGATCATTGTAGACATTTTGTAATGAAGTAAGGAAGTGAAGAAAGTGATGTATGCGAAATATTAAGGCAGACCTATTATGCGAAATATAGGTTAAAGGGTTTATGTAAGAAGCAGAGCAGCAACCGATACTAGATTAGGCATTATAGATGCTATTGTAAAGTAGTACAAGATATTGGATTTGTATAATCCACATTGTAAGTCAGTGAGACTTCCCCTTTGAGCAGTGAGGCAGTTGGCCTTCCTGCATGTGCAGGCCCCTATTGTAAGTAATATTCTCTTATTGGCTAGTAAGTGGATGTTGTGGGTCACAAATCCCACCGAGGTTTTTCCCACACCAGGTTTCCTCGTTAAATCCTTGTGTTATGGTGTGCTTTTCATGTGGATGTTCTTAATTCTATTTATTGCATTCTTTCTTGCATACCAGTACACTATTATAATATGTTTTGCATGTTTTAAGTTAAGAAATTATGTACATCGGTTAGATACTGATTCACCCCCCCTCTCAGTATCTGTGGGAATCCTAACAATTGGTATCAGAGCTTGGTCCTCTATTTTCAGAAGCCTAACAGCTTGAGGAAGATCTTGACACCAGTAAAGATGGAAAATCTGATGAAGCAACTTGAAGGAGCTCTTTCAGACTATGATGCAGAAAAATTGAAAAATATCAAATTAGAAGATGATTTAAAGGCAGCTCAGGATATCATTCAGGCACTTCAAGAAAATCTTATTGTTGCAAGAAATAAGAGAAGAGAACTTTGTGAAAAGTTGCAAAATGAGAATGATGAAAAGGAATCACTTAATAATCAGATAAGCAAGCTGAAACAAGAGAACATGACAATAAAGAATGAGATGCAGGATATGACTATGAGATTTTGTAAAGAGATTGAGTATAGGAAGAAGAATGAAGAAGAATTGACCAGAAGACTAAGTGATGCAGCAAATGAGAACACATGACTTAGCTATGAAAATGACATGTTGAAGATAGATCTAATGCACACTCAAAATGACTCCAATGAACTGATGAGACAGAAAGAGGTCTTAGAAAGAGAACTAGAAACTACAAATCAACATAAAGAAAAATTCAAGAAAAGCTCAGAGGAACTTGGCACCTTGCTAAAGAATCAAAAACCTAAAGGTGACACTTCTGGAATTGGCTTTGAAGTTGGTGAAAGCTCTGGTACTGCAAATACTCAGGATTACAGAAAATCGGTAAGACAACCTAATGCTTATAAATTCAATGGAAAATGCTTTAATTGTAATAAGTATGGTCATAGAGAAAATGAATGTAGATCTAGCAATTATCAGAATATCAACACACCCACCGGTCAATGTTCAAAATGCAACAAAGTTGGTCACAATTCTGAAAATTGCAGAATGAATGTGAGATGTTATGTTTGTGGAAGATTTGGACATTTATCTAATCAATGCAGAACACAAACCGGCATAGGTTATGGGAAAGCTATTCAGAAGAATAATGTAACTTGTTATGCATGTAACAAGATTGGGCATATTGCAAAATTCTATAGAAGTAAAGGATCACCGGTAGACAACAAAAGTTCTAGCTTAAAAGGTAAAGAAAAAGTTGAAGAGGTGAAGCAAGAATTCTCAAAACAATGGATTAGAAAAGCTGATCTAAATATTGGAAATAGTCCTCCACCGGTAGAACCAGTCAATACTTCACTGGCAGGACAAAGTGATGCTTCACCAGCAAGACAGAGCAGTGCTCCACTGGCAGGAAGTTCTTCATCTAATTGAAGAAAATTTCCTTGAGGGTTTGGCAATCTAATGACACATGTGCTATTATTCCCTTGGTTAGAGATGAGAAGTTGGAAATTACTTATTACCGGCAAACAATGTTAAGTGAATACTTAATCGGCATGCATTTAATGTGGTAGATGGTGAAAAGACACTATAAATTTGAGGTTTTGGCTCCATTTCATTTCACCAATATTTCAAACCTACGAAGAGCATGAAGATTTTGAGCTAAGGCATTTCGAGCAAGAGGAAAGAACACTTCAAGCAATCATCCATCCTAAGGGCAGTAAAAGGTATTTTATCATGGCATCCACCTCTACAATTGAATATATAGCAAACCCTACTGTTGTAGAAGTTATAAAAAAACCTAGGCCCGTATTTCAATTAGTTCCCAAGGTAGCAAAGAAAGATGATACCTTAGGTTCTTTTTCTCAAATTCCTAAGGGAGTTGTTTATGCTGAAGACCCCAGAATTTACATTCACTGTAACATTGAGGAACTAGGAGATGAAGAGATTAAAACCATGTTTAAAACTATGATATGCGATAAATCTGGCAATGTAAAAGATGAACACAAGATCATTGAAACCCTGGGATTTACAAAGATCCTTAGCATTCCTGAATTCCCCAAGGATGTGATTAGGATAGTCTTAAGAAGGGTACATGGTGAATTTTTCTGGCTAGATGCAATTCACAAAATCACTAAGGAAGCTATGAAAGTTGTCACAGGGTTACCGACCACTGGTAAAAGGCCAGACAAAACTAAGAAGGTATCCAATGACCTAGTTACAAACCTAACTGGTGCAACATCTGACAGAAGGTCCTTAAGAGTAAATGATGTAACAGATATTAATGTGATATTTATCAGCATGATATTAGGATATAAAGCTACTCATGCAAATAGACTCAATTCAGTTTCAAGTTTATGCATTAAGAGTTCTTATGATATGGTCATGGATAATGCAAAGATTGATGTATGTGAGTGGTTGAAGGATGAATTAATTGACAACTTAGTCAAGATTAAGAAGGACGAGAAAGGAACTTTTAAATTTGGAAATCTGCTAGTATGTCTGATGCTACATATAACCAAACAGGTTCCCGGTATAGGCTACAAAGAACTTGGATATGATATACCGGTAGGTAAACAACTAACAGAACTATTCAATAATATGGGAGAAGAGAAGGAAAACAATATCCATGATTTCTTTCAAGCACTAAAGGCCAAAATGAATAAAATAATTAGGTTATCACAAAAGATTGTTGACAAATACAAGGATGAAATATGCTTTGTAATCAAGAAGGATGAGATCTAAATGGAAGCAGTCATTCCTAGGACAGTTTGGGTAACAGAGATGGGCTATGAAACAGATGATCATATAATTGAAACTTATGCTAAAGCACTTCTGGAAGCCCCTAAAGAACCTAAGGAAGAAATATTTGGTAGTGCAAAAACTATTGAATGCCAAATACAATCTAAGAAAACAATGAAAAAGGTTGAGGCAGTTGTGAGAAGAGGTTCCAGACAGGAAAAGCCTATTAAAGAAGATGTGTTAAAACAAACCGGTATAACAGAGGATGAGTTAGCAGTTCCACAACCTGAAACTCACCTATCACCGGTAGGTACATCTTCAGAGAATGACATGCCTGCAACTTTCAAGAGAGTTGTAAGGAAAAGAGATCCCTCACCGGCAACCACTCCCTCACCTAGGAGAACAAGACAAAAACAACAAGTAGTGAGATCTCTGGTAAGAAAGGCTACACCAAAGAAGAAGAAACTGACACCCAAGAAGAAGAAGAGAATAAATAAGGACTTGGCCCCTCTTGACATACTGTTGAATGAAATTACAGAGGAAGGGAAGCTGAAAAATATAGAGAAACTATATGACACTCTGACAGTTGATGAAAAAGAACAAGTTGAAAATAGTGTTATATTGTATATGTATATGTATAAGAAATATTTGATGGAAGTAGTAGATGAAGTACCAGATGAACTATTTCAGAGGCTGGAAGCAAGGAGACAAGCAGTAGTAGAACTTGACAAGAAAATAAAGATATAAAAACTACTTGTTGTATATCCGGTGAATTCACCCAAAGAAATTGATGACTTAATTGCTCAAGCCAACTAGTCAGTATTTTCTATTGCACACTGGCACATTGCTTTGATGGTTGGAAGAGTTAATGAGGTGACTGAGGAGATAGAAAATGCATGGGACATTTTCCTAGTGGAAAAAGAAAAACAAGAAGAATACATGAGTCACAAACCTATAAAGGTATATCAGAAAGAAAGGGACAAAGGTAAAGATAAAGTTGGTGGACCACCCAGCATCAAGGTTAAAGACAACTTACCCCCACCTCCTTTTATTACTCCACCGGTAAAAACAAAAGCTACAAAATATCAATCGGCAGTTGAAAGTATGGATGTAGAGGATGACAATCCTACTTTTGAAGTCTTATATACTGTGGATGTTGATACTCAAAAGATCAACATTGTGGTAGACAAAGCTACAGCTGATAAGACTGAAATGGCTAGTGAGCCTCCGGTAGCTGAGCAAACTGATAACACACAGGAGAAACCGGAAAATGACAAAGAGCATAAGGTAGAGACTCAGACTCAGACTCAGACAATGCAACAAACAGAGAAACAAACAAAGCAAAAGGCTCCTGAATAGGAACAACAAAAGGCTCCTGAATAGGAACAGGAATAGGTTCATAACGAAACAGTGCCACTAGCAACTGGAGAAGTAGAAAAACCATTGCTTAGGGAAATGCAAACACAAACAGACCTACCAGAGGTTAATACAAGCTTGGTTACTTCCACTGGCGGTACTCAGAATGTTGGTTCATCATCAGGCTACAAATCAACTAATGTGACTACGGTACTATTAGATTCAATTAAAAAGATAACAGACTGCAGCTCACAAGCTTATAAGGCAATATATGACACAATACCAATTTTGAAGGTAATTGCTCCTAACTGTAATATAGACAATAAAGATTCTTTAGGGAAACTTGATACCTTGTGTAAATATATCATAGAAAACATTGAGAAAATAAAGGAAGAAACATTGAAGGACAAAGTAGAAATTGAAAAGCAAAGATTCTTTGATGAGCAGATAAAGAAATGTACTAGAGATTTTAACACACTTCTACTGGAATTGTGTAATTTATTGAAAGAGTACAAAACTTTGTACAAAGATACATGCAAAACAAACTTTTTGACTGTAGATATTGACAAGAAGATGACCAAGGTACAGGATGAAATCAATAAACTTGCAGATAATTTTGTTAACTCACCTGATACATTATGAGTTTTTGAATAGAAGATAAAAAATTTTGAGGAAGAACTACTTAAATTGGAAAGAGAAAAGGTACTTAAAATCGAAAGAGAAAAGGAGAGAATAGTGAATAAGGCAAAGCATTTGAGATTAAAACTGAGTAAATAATCAGATCCATTGTCTATTAGGTTGATACTACAAGCACCCTCCATCCAGTCCACCCATTCACAACATTCCTTCCCTTCCGCCTCCCAATAAAACACGTGTATGATGATGATTCTTTGCCTGGGTCATGAATAAGGAATGTCCCATCAAGCTGAGCTTCTGTGCCTCTATGTGAGCTTCAAGAAGTCTTGAGAATAGTCCTAAGTCCGCAAGTCAATCTTCAAAACCATAGGATCACTTGCCTAATCCAAAAGTCCACTTTGCCCTAGGGATGAATCCTTCCCTCGCCTGGCAACCTAATCTTCCATCCTAATCCTAATCTTTGCAAGAGGTATCAAGTTGTTCATGAGTGAGTGACTTGTTTGACTTATTGGATTTTTCATTTAGACTTGCATCTTTTGCCTTACGACTGCAACTATCTACGACTGCCTAGATTTGCCATATCCAGGTATGTTACAATAGCTGCTTACTGGGGCAAATTTTCATAGCATGGCATATTTTGGATCTCTCTTGTACAAACCGATGACCTGGTACTAGTGTTTATCAACACTTACCTTCTCGTGTACAAGAGGTATTGGTGTGTTTGAGGGTTTCTTTGCACATACCCACAACTTTGTAGTAGTGTTCCTCAACACTTGCATAGCTGTGTGTAAGGAATTCCCATTTGTCTGAGAGTCAGTCCATGCCTTGGGTTTCTCATGGCATCCCGATTTCTATAATCAGTGGTGCAAGTCACCCAAGGCAATATCAAACTAGGTTGGCTCTCCATATTTTTTGTGCCCAAAATTCCACCATCATTCCATAAAATCCTAAACTCAACAATCCCATGGAGTCCTCAATTTTCCATTTATTCCATATTCTTCTATTTTTCTATCTAAGATCATTGTGTTACTATTGGCATATTCCCTCTTTATTATTTATTCACATCATATAGATTGCATTACTTATTTCATTTAGATAGTCATTTTCCACAAAACATTTATCACATAGGTTTCACTTAGGTTGCATCACATAAATAAAAGATACTTATTCATCCATGTAACATTACATTTAGGTTGCATCATAAATAATTTTACATCTATGAATCCATCACATATTTGCATACATGCACATCAAAAAGTATAAGTCACTCATCCTTCATCCAAAAACGTGTCAGCAACGTATCATAAACATACATGTATAAGCATCCCCTCTGCATCACAAATAGGTCAGCACAACATATCCATAATTGCATCCATATATTGTATCACAAGAAAAACAAAGAGAGCCCATCATAATAAAAAAGTACACATCATCCATCATCATCAAATCATGTATATATATAAAGAGGTAAATGTGTCTGTCATAATACAATGATCACCCCGAAGGGTCAAAATATGATACACAAGCAAAACAAGGAGCTAGCTCTCCCCTCCTATCTCTCCTCCTCCCTTTGTTGTACCTACTCCACCTGATCCTCCTGCCTCCCCCCCTACCGGTGGCTGAAAACCCACTGATCCCCCTGTTTGCTGACTCTAAGACGACCGCTAACTATGGGTCCTATGAGACCGCACACTCCCAATGTATGAGGTTGCTCATTATGCTATAGGCACTGCTCCATGGTACAACCCCCTATAGTACTCTGCCTCTCTAGCTGCCCTCTCTGCCCTCTCTCGCTGCTGCATACTATCAGTAAATATCTGTGCCAACACTACAAGAACCAATGCCTGGTAGGTTGCATCCCTCTCCCCCCGCAGCCGTGTCACATCCACCTCCACCCTCTACACTCTGGCTTGTAACCCCTCTAAATCAGAATATGGTCGATGAATGACATCCTAAAGGCCTGCAATAGTTTTCCCTGTCTAGGCCTCCTCCAGCATCCTCTCTGACTCCTCCCTCTCCTCCCTCAAGGCATCCACCTCTGTCCTGGCAGTATGGAGACTCTCTATCAAATCATCTATCTCCTGTGTCAACCACTCCACCTCTGCCTCCATGCTCTCCCTATGAGCCCTCTCTACTTGTAGCTCATCCTCCATAGAATGAAGCCTTGTCCAATAACTATCCCGCTCCTACTATAAATGATCAAAATCAGCCTATGTCAATCCTCCCCTCTCCTCTTCCTGTGCCTTAGGAATATCCATAGGTATAGCCTCCCCTCCCTTTCCAACTACGGCCTCTGCAGCCTCTCCCACTGGGGCATCCTCTCCCTCTCCCTCTCCCTCCTTAGGATCCCTCCTCCATACCACCCAGACTCTCCTTTGTTGTCCGCCTGCACCACGCCCTGCACCAACCACAACTCTCTCTCCTAGGCCATCATCCTCCCTGCCAACCACCAACACCCTAGGAATGGTAAGCCACACTGGAAAGTGCCCCTCCCACCAACTCCCGTATCCACCTGTCGTGCCTGGATCCTCCCCTGTCCCCATTCGCTCATCCGAGACCAAGTGAAATGTTGTCTGGAAGCTGGTCCAGCCCTCCAAGGGACTCATTGTAGGGCCCCAATACCTCACCTCCCATGTAATCTGGGGATACACTGGAATATCCCCCACTATATCCTGCATCTACCCAAGCTGTCGGGCTACCTTGAATGGAGCATAGTACTCCATGATATATAAAGATCTCCCAAAAATCCACATCTCGACTCCTACCCAGTGCAACTGCTAGTCATCCCTCCACCTCTCACATCCCAAAAAGGCCTCCATGTGAACTATGCCAACTCATCCAAAATCCTCCACCAGAACCATACAGATGCTATCTGTGTATAATTCATCAATCCCCTATATTTGTCCACAAATGGTTGTTGGGGCCGCCTGTCCTATACCCCCACTGGCTGAGTCACTGCAATATGCTCCCATGCCCAAATGTGTAGAAGTGTGACCCCTGCAGATAAACTAGCATACTCTCTGTAGACCACCAGATGCATATCATGATATAGTTGGGCTAGCATCGTTGTGCCCCACACATACTGCTGACCATCATGCAACATGAAGTATAAACACATGTTCCATCCCAGATGAAATCCATGTCCGCCCAAATCCGAAATGATCTGCCCACTCAGGAATCCACAAATAACCAAAACCAATCGAGGAATCCGTCAAACACCCATCGCCCAACCCAAATGCATCCTGCTCCTATCCAACATCGGTGGCATCTCATACTCGCACACCTCTCATAGATAAAAATCTCCTGCATCTAACTGATACTCAGGGATAACACCACGAATGGGGATCTTCAAGATCCTCCAAACATCCAATGGAGTAACTATAGCCTCTCTAATCAGAAAACAAAAGGTGTTATACCGACTATCTCACCTCTCCACTAGCGATGTCATCATAGAAGTATGCGCCCATATCCTCGGCCACCTGCCTACATAATGAAATCCCAGCACAGCTAGCACCTCCAGCTCATCGTGGCCTAACTCATGATACAGACTCATCGTAGCAGGCCAATGCTCTCTCGGAGCTAATGGCCCCATCTCCACCTACATTCATCAAACCAAATCATTACTTCCACACCCCAAAACACTCTCCTAACCTCTGAAACCAACCATACCCTCCCCCTATTCCAAAATTCTAAGCAAAAACTTCATTTCCCCCCTTCCCAGGTGCATGCATTGATCTACCTAGTGCTTGCACCAAAACCATGACGCTCGTGCCAATCGGCAAGCGCTCGCGCCAATAGAGAGTTCCCACCCTGTCCAGGCCCCTTCCAGGACCCATCGGTGTGAGCGCCCGCGTATCCCCTTGGGAACCCGTATCGAAGCGCGAGCACTCACACTAAAGCATGAGCAACTGTGCTAATTCCCCCCATCCACCCAAAAACCCCCACTCTACCTGACCCTACAGCGAGCCCCCATGCTAATCGCTAGCGCTCGCGCTGACCTAGGGGCACATGCACTGAAACAGCGATCAGCGTGTGCGCCTCACCTAACCTAGACCCCTATTTTTAGCCCAATTTTTACCCAAAATCAAAAATTCCAAATCATCGGATCCTCTCGGCGTGATGATCACGAACTAGAATGCGGTCCATCTCTCTTTCTCTTCTTCTTTGCTCTGAGTGGCTCCAAGGCTTGTGCATAACAATGACTCCTCATTGGGTCCATTGTGCCTTATTAATTAATTATGCAAATTCTAATTCTCTTCAATATTAATTAATTATAATTAGTATTGTCACTATAGTATGTGATTGATTTATTTAATAAATCAACCCCTCTTTTTATTCTTCTAAAATTAAATCTTCTCAAATCCTCCTCTTAGCTAATTAATTTCAATTAATTAGTTAACATACATGATTCCTACACATCATCTTCCTAATTCATCATCAACCCAATAAATTTTTCTAGAAACTCACTTAACCTTATTCTTCTAATTTTTAATTCCCTTCACTCATTCTCTCTCCTAGTCAAATCCTCCTACAAATCCTATCCCACCTAACCTCTCCTCTAATCCCCCTCCTAATGAGTTGCTAGTGGCTAATCATCATGATTAGCCACAAAGTCAACTCCTTGTCCCTTCCATCCAACCACTATCCTTAAATGCTCTTTTCCTAGGTGAATGTGAGATTTTCAAAATCTCACATTCCTCTAGGCTTTTCATCTCCCAAGAAATTTTTAATTCCTTCTTATTCCTCAAATCCCCATGATTATCCCTTTTTGAATAATTTTAAATTTTTCCTCCCCATTCTTCAAGGAATGTCCCATCCCTTGCTCTTCTCAAGGCACATTGGGAAGTCTTCCCAATGCACCTTGAGGAGTGTGGAGACAAGAAATGCCTTTAAGGCATATCTCTTGGTCTCCACACCCTCTCTTGGGTTTTGTGTGAGCTCACAAGAAATCCTAGCCCTTCATCTTGGGTCCATCCTAGCCATCCATTCTTCCTCTCCTCTTCCTATAAATTGAGGACTCCATTCCTTCATTCATCATCTCCAAGTTTAGTAAGTTTATGCTGTTAGTTTTAGCCTAGAAAATCATCATAGCATCCTTACCATGCCAAAATCATCTCTCATCCACACTTAATCATCTCATCCATATCATTTTTCAAGATCTATTCTTATCCATTTGTGCACAATATTGGAGAGCCATCCACATCAAGCAATCAAAGGAGCACATCAAGCAGAGCATCATCAAGGGGTGCCTTCACTTCATCAAGCTCAATCCAAGGGAGAGGTAAAAAGGTTATGAGGTATATGCATATCTTTCATGTTTTAATGTGTTTTGATTTATATTTTTTATTTCATATGCTTCCATATTTTATTTGCATGTTTACTAACTAATCCACCTCACTCTCATTTTCATCATACACCTCCCACGCTTTACACTGGGGCATCTTATTCTTCTTCTTCTATCTTCTACCCATCGCTAAATTTGTCGCTGCGTAAAAGAGGGGCAAAATATAGACACTTAAAAATAATTATTTTAATTATTTTTAATTCCTCACATAATTAATTTATTAATTAATTATGCAAATTCTAATTCTCCTCAATATTAATTAATTATAATTAGTATTGTCACTATAGTATGTGATTGATTTATTTAATAAATCAACCCCTCTTTTTATTCTTCTAAAAATTAAATCTTCTCAAATCCTCCTCTTAGCTAATTAATTTCAATTAATTAGTTAACCTACATGATTCCTACAAATCATCTTCCTAATTCATCATTAACCTAATAAATTCTTCTAGAAACTCCCTAAACTCACTTAACCTTATTCTTCTAATTTTTAATTCCCTCCACTCATTCTCTCTCTTAGTCAAATCCTCCTACAAATCCTATCCCACCTAGCCTCTCCTCTAATCCCCCTCCTAATGAGTTGCTAGTGGCTAATTATCATGATTAACCACAAAGTCAACTCCTTGTCCCTTCCATCCAACCACTATCCTTAAATGCTCTTTTCCTAGGTGAATGTGAGATTTTAAAAATCTCACATTCCTCTAGGCTTTTCATCTCCCAAAGAATTTTTAATTCCTTCTTATTCCTCAAATCCCCATGATCATCCCTTTTTGAAGAATTTTAAATTCTTCCTCCCCATTCTTCAAGGAATGTCTCATCCCTTGCTCTTCTCAAGGCACATTGGGAAGTCTTCCCAATGCACCTTGAGGAGTGTGGAGACAAGAAATGCCTTTAAGGCATATCTCTTGGTCTCCACACCCTCTCTTGGGCCTTGTGTGAGCTCACAAGAAATCCCAGCCCTTCATCTTGGGTCCATCCTAGCCATCCATTCTTCCTCTCCTCTTCCTATAAATTGAGGACTCCATTCGTTCATTCATCATCTCCAAGTTTAGTAAGCTTATGCTATTAGTTTTAGCCTAGAAAATCATCATAGCATCCTTACCATGCCAAAATCATTTCTCATCCACACTTAATCATCTCATCCATATCATTCCTCAAGATCCATTCTTATCCATTTGTGAACAATATTGGAGAGCCATCCACATCAAGCAATCAACGGAGCACATCAAGTGAAGCAACATCAAGGGGCACCTTCACTTCATCAAGCTCAATCCGAGGGAGAGGTAAAAAGGTTGTGAAGTATATGCATATCATTCATGTTTTTATGTGTTTTGAGTTATGTCTTTGATTTCATATGCTTCCATGTTTGATTTGAATATTTACTAACTAATCCACCTCACTCTCCTTTTCACCATCTTCAACATTTACTACCAAATATTCTGAAATACTTAACTGTAGGTGTATTACCAAACCATAATTCATAAGGTGTCTTACTAGTTTCTCCTTTGATATGTACTATGTTGAATGTATAAACCATTGTTCTCACTGCTTCTCTTTAGTAGATATGAGGTAGAATAGCTTACATCATTATTGTTCTAGCAACATCCAAGATAGTTATGTTCTTCCTTTCCACAACTCCATTCTGCTAAGGTGTCCAGGGGGTAGAAAATTCTCTTCTTATACTATGCTTCTCACAAAAATAATTAAACTCACCGGAAGTGAATTCTCCACCATTATATGACCTCAAACATTTAATCTTCAATCATGTCTTTGTTTCTACTTTAGCCTTAAAGATCTTAAACTTTTCAAATGCTTTTGATTTTTCCTTTAGAAAAGTAACCCACATCATTCTAGAATAATCATCAATGATTAGCATGAAATATTTATCACCTTGAAAGCTTTTAACTCTAGCAGGGTCACACAAATCAGTATGAATAAGATCAAAAACATCATTAGATTTATCTTGTATACTCCTTGTAGATGTATAAAAATGACCATATTCTTAAATGAATATTTAATGTTTATTTTATTTTCATTCCTCTATTTAGTTAAATCTAATTTAATTAAATCACCCACATTCTTCTATTTAATTAAATAAATTATTCTATTTATTTATTTAAATTCACTTAAGCCCCTTTTATAATTTAATTGAATAAATCATTTTATTTAATTAAATCCATTCTCTCTACTTTTTAATTAAATTTACATTTAATTAAATAGTTCACCCCAATTAAATAAATCTAATTTATTTAAATCCCCAACTTGCAACCAAATTGAAATAAAGCAATTTATTTTAATTAAATCCTATTATTCCTCACCCACTTGCATTTTCCTACATCTCCCACTTTCCTCCTAACCCCCTTTCTAAATTCTTCTAGAACCTATCTAATCCTAATCAATTAACCTAAACCCATCAATTATCCCCTTTCCCTAAATTTGAAGAGGTCACTTCTCAAATTTGGAGTAAAGTCTTCAAAAGGCATTAAAGCCTTTATGCCTTCAACAAGCTAACTTGTTGAAAACCCCCAACTTTGGAAGGACTCTTACAAATTTGTCCCCAAATTCTTCAAACCATTAATGGTTAACTAACCCTTAGTGGCATGGTTAGAGACTTTTTACCTAACTCAACCGTCATCTAACCTAGGGGTCTCATCAAGCATTCATTGCTTTGACCATGTTTATCTCTTTAACCTTTGCACAAGAGTTTATCCTTTGGGTAAAAGCTTTATCCAATGGATAACCTTAACCTAACCTTAACCTTTACCTTCTAAGGTAACCTTGAGGTCTTCTCAAGAATTTAATGCTTCTTACCTCTCCTCTCAAACAATCTTATGTTGACAATTGTCACCAATTCATTGGCGAGAATTGCAAACATGGATTGATAACTTTCAATCTTGACCCTTGATTAGATCCTTCAATCCTAACCATCCATTGCCATGTTTCTTCTATAAACAGAGCCCTCATTCCTCCATTTCAAGCATCCAAGTCTTTAGCATCATACTTATACTTAATTTTAAAGCTTTTAGCTTCTCTTTGCAATAGAAATTAATCTAATAAGGATTTTAGAGTATTCTATTATCATTAGGTTAAATCACATAACTAGTATATCATGTTAGGATAGTATTTTTACTAACCTTGTCATCTTATCATCTAGTTTAGTTCATTTACTAAAATCATGCATAAATAGGATGCATTCATACTAAGTTCAATCAAAAGCATCCCTCATTCTTGCATTTGTCATCCCTAAGTCACTTTGCTCAATGATATGAGAGCAAAGACATTGGCTTGAGGAACCTTGTGAGATAGAGAACCATGGAACACTCCTTGGGAAGTTGAGCCATTCCTAATGACTCCATAACTTGCACCAAGAGTCCCATGGGTGTGTGGGAAAGTCCTTAAAATATTTCCACATTTTGGATTTCACTGAACCTCTTTTCCCGCATACATTTATGGCACCCACCGTGAAGCATAACCCCATTAATCAAATCAGTTTCTGAATCTGACCACTTTTGCAGGTATGCGGGAAATTAGAATCAGCGCGTAGGGAACATTTAGCGCATCTGGCTAACATTCAAGCGCATCCGGTATACTATTCGGCACATGGGACTCATATCCTAGCACGTGGAGACCCTCACTTAGTGCATAACATTCCTAAAAATTTTCTTGTAGGTTTCAGTGCAAGAACTTAACAGTATAGCTCATTTGGAAAACAACTCAGTGCATCGGGTCTGTCCGGTAGCACATCCAGCACATTTTATAGCGCATATAGTATTTTTTGTAGCACATCATAGACAGAAGACAAAATTTATTTTGTAACTGAGATCAGAATTAGACTTGTGAAAGTTCACAAAGCCAGTATTTTTCTAACTATTGTAATTGCTATTTTGAAGGATTTCTAACAATTTCTTACAGGTTTGGGAGCCCATTTTTATTCTTAAGTTAGGATTTAAAATAGTTTGAATTTTTTTTACCAACTTAGCTAAGTTAGTTAAAAGTTTTAAGTCTTTTAATTCTTGTTTAAAAGCTAAAATTGAACTCACATCTCATTTGGGTACCTAAAAAGAACCACAATCAAAAATCTTTCTTGCTTTCATAGAAGAAAAACTTTCCTTTTGGGTTATTAAAAAGAACAAGACAATCTTTCAGTTTGCAAGAAGCTTTAAAAACAACCTCACCATCCTTTGGTGCATAAAAGGATCAACTTAAATTTTTGCAAAGTAAAAGAACCACATTTATCTAAATTTTGTTAAAAGGGGGAAATTCTTCCCCTTTTTTGTTGATTTCTTTTGTTGACCAGGTTTCATTTTCTAGCTCAAATAATCACTGCAATAAAAGGTTGAAAAGAACACTTGTGTGCTTTGATTCAAAAGTGGAAGGAATATGCTCTCCCCTAACTGGGTGATCAAAAATCCAGACCACTCTTACGCTTTCAATGTTTAAGCATTAAAACCTTTAGCAGGCTTGCCGTCCCGAGTAGTTGAAAAACTCTTAAAGCCATTTTTTGGCCAGTGCGAGGGGAACAACCTAAGTGGGGAACGTCTTTGATGCCAAGTGTTCCAACCCACTATAATCAAATGTGGAAAGTGATGAAAGTCATTTTCAACGGTTGCACGCAACGATTAGCCTTCCCCCAGTATATTTACGATGCATAAAGTCTTTATTCTAAAGGTTGGGAAGCCTCCTGAGGGATTTTATCACTAACGGCCGAACGGGAAGCCTAATTATGAACTTTAGCATTAGAAACTTTGAGCCGAGTCAGTCACCAAACATTGGCAATATCATAGTGCAAGGGTGGGGAAGAATCTACCCCCAAGATTACTCACCATATATCTCCCAAGATAACTACTCAATTGTGAAGCAATTCACTTTGAGTTAATTTCTGGCAAAAGGCAAAAAAATGGGCACCCCCTGGAGGGTGACAAGGCTGTTTGAGCTGACGGAGTATCGAGACTAGTGAGCTATGGTATTTTAGATGACCTTTGAATAAAGAGTCTATTTGATTTGTATTTTCTGTATCCAAACCTATTGAAACATTGGGGATTTGAACACATCCTCGTAGAACATACACTCATTGTTTAGACTAGGCAAAATGGTTATCTCTTTTGTGTTGTGCTTTCATTTCTTATTTCTAGAAAATCATCCATCATCATTGAAACAAAGTTCAAAATCAAAGAAAGCCACAAAGTCAAAATTATCAAGGCAGTTTAGCACGTAAGAGAAACATCTTAGTTCTTTGGAGCCATAGTTTAGCGCAGACAAGCTTCAACATAGCGCATTTGTTCTAAACTTTTGTGCGTAAGCAGTCCAAAACATAAATGGTTTTAACCTTAACGCTTTTTGAGAACAGTCTAGCGCGTGGAAGCAATAGCTTAGTGCGTGGAGACCAAACATTAGCGTGTTGAAGTCAACAGTTAGCGCATTAGAAGCCCATATTAGTGCATAAACCTTTCAAAGCAAAACAAACTCAAACAATCCAGTTAGCATGTCATAGAGGTAGCTTAGCACGTGGAGTCCTTTCTCTAGCGCTTTGAGAAAATTCAATAGCGCATTGGGTTTCTGGCTTAACACGTAACAAAAACTGATAAAACAGGGGGCAAAACAGAAGCTATTTTTGGAAAATATAAAAATAGTTTAGGAAGCCTTCTTTCCTCATCTTGAACTCCATCAAACAAAAAATCAAAATCAAAGTATCAAAACTACTCCAAAAGCAAGTTTTCCGTAAAACAAAGTTGTCCAAATCCAAAAACTAGTCAAAAGATAAAACACATCTCTCCTATCCAAATTAGGAAACACCATCACACGTATCAAAAGGTCCTTTAATCAAATGGATGTTATCCAAAAACCTACTTGTTTTAAACTCCAAGTTGTCAAATTGAGTTTCCATATCAGGAAAGCTCTTATTCCATAGCATTTGACGTGCTTTGTCGTGAGGGGCATCTAAACCTTCATTTGATAAAGTAGAACTTAAGTTTACAAACAAGATATCTTGAATCCAAAACAAATCAAAGAAAACCATTGATAACGTGTGCATGACTAATCCTCATATTATGAGAAGAAAGAGTATTAATCATAACACTAAGTTAAGGAAACACCAACACAGTTCTCTGAAACTTGCCAAATGGAATAGATTTTTATACATCAATCACCAACTCTTCAAATCTCATCGAAAATTCCTCTGTCATATGTGCTTGTATCTTCAAGACAAAACAAATGAATTTGACAAGGAACCATTGAGGAGTAGAGCATTCTGTCAAAAATCAACATTCAGTCAACGCCTGAATCAAGGAGGAAAAATCAATCCATCTTTCTTCCCTAAAGTGTGCATCACTTACAATATACCTCGATTTGAACCACCAACCTCTGAGCAAAACATCAAAGAGGAGTTCATTCCCTTTGTCACAGAAAGTTTCTACTAGATGCCAGTTGTTACTCGCTCTCAATGAAACAAAAAAAGCGAAACACAACCAGAGTCCAACATGGATCAAAGATTATCAAATCCTTTTGAATGTCCAAATCTAGAAGACACGGAAATTTCTGAGGAAATTCTCCAAGAGTGTCAAGAAAGCACTTCATTTCAAAAACTTGTGGAAAGACTCATGGAAAACGACAAGGAAAAATACCTACTCATGCTCACAAGCAAAGGAGTTAAACTCCCTGAAGACTTCGATACTGATATATTTAGAACAAGATCTCAACATTATGCTTATCAAGAATGGCAAAGAGAGGAGGAAGCACATGACCATGAACAAAACACACCTGAACAAAACGTACCTCAGCAAAACTTACCTGAGTAGGATTTACCCGAGCAAAACATCCCTAAGAAAAACATACCGCTACACACGTTGTTCCAAACTAGAAACAATGCGAGGGAAGAACTCTTCCCTCGGCAAAGTAATGCACCCTTGGTTGCTCTTACACAGCAAATGCAAATGTTGACAAAACAAATGCAAGACATGCAACAAGGATCAACAGTACGGTATTCCTTGAACGAAATTTGTCCTTATCCTTTTGATAGGAGGTTAAACATGGTACCTTTTCTCCCAAATTCAGACATTCCCAAATTTGACAAATATGATGGGAAAAGTGATCCCCATGATCGTGTCCGGGAATTCAGCACCATGAGCCTAGAATTTTCCCATGATGACACTTATTTAATGAGATTATTCCCAAGAAGCTTGGGAGGACAAACAATGGAATGGCTATCCAAAATCACACCTCCTCTCAGATCCTTTGATGAGTTAGTCAACAAATTCATAACTCAATATTCCTACAATATTCAACATGCCATCACCATGCTAGATGTCTGCAATACCAAACAAAATAACAATGAAACATTCATGGTGTTCCTTCAACGCTGGCGACGGATGATCTCAAGATATCCTCGATATGTACCTAAGAAGGAAAATATGGAAATTTTCATCGACAATTTAAATAGTGAGATGAGTTACATACTCAAACTCCAATGCATACCATCTTTTCCTAAATTGATTGAGAATGACATCCAAGTAGAAGAGGCATGTGTCAAAAAAGGAACATTGAAATTTTTCAAAGAAGGGACGAATTCATCCAACTCTAATTACAATAACCAAAACAACAACTTAGACAAATCCAAGTTCTGGACCTGAAACAAAAACACTAGAAACGAAGGAGGAAACGATCCTAATGATATGAAGTCCAAACAACTAGTGTTAGCTTTATCAGGCAAGCCTCGAGCTACCAAAAACAAAAAGGGTGCTAACCAAGGTACTAACACTTATGCACCAAATAACAACCAAGATCATCTTAACAACACCAACAATACCCAAGACAATAACACCAATCAAGGACCTAATACAAACTCATGAGGTAACACCAACAACTTTCCAAAATGTGTCTACACACCATTAGGGAAATCATTGGAGTCAGCATTCAGAGAACTCCTGGCAAACAAAATTATCTCCTTACCAGCAATCAACAACTTTGAACCACAAATCAAACCACTCTGGTGGAATGGCTCACACTTTTGTGATTTTCATCGAAACAAAGGCCATCAAACAAATGATTGCATGAGACTGAAAAACATTGTTCAAGACATGATTGATAGAGGTGATTTAATAGTTGATGGTCTCAAGACAAATGGCAACCATGGTGCCTTTAAGAATCCTCTTCCCAATTACAACAAGGATGGAGCTTCAACCTCAAATGATACCCATGGAGCTTGTATCAATCACATATACAATAACACCATCAATCATATATCAGCTGAGAACAATCAAGTAAATGTCATTACAATCAAAGACAAGTGTGAACATGAATCCGTCAATGTAACCACTAGAGCTCAAAAATATGTCTTGAAGGGACATAAGTCAACAACCAACACCCTACCCAAAATGCAATATGATCTAGTTAGTCAACTGCACAAAACTCTTGCTCAAATATCTATACGGGAGTTGCTGAAACTTTCGCCAAAACATAAAGACATCTTGGAACAAGCACTATTGGAAACAAATGTACCTCAAGATCTGGATGCTGACAAATTCCAAGCCATGGTAGCTCACATGATAGGGCCTCATAACCTTACCTTTTCTAAGCATGATAATATCTCATTAAGCCATCCTCACAATACTCCACTCCACATTGAAGTCTTGGTCTACAAACATCGAGTTAAAAGAGTACTAATAGATGGAGGAGCGGAACTCAATGTCTGTACCTTGAAACTTATCCATGCATTAGGCTTCTCTAAGCAATCTATTGATCCATGCAAAAAGATCACTATCAAAGCATATGATGATGAAGAAAGATCGTCCAAAGGAATAGTAATGTTGCCGATTCAAGTCAGACCAATACAAAAGGACACTATGTGCCAAGTCTTAGACATAGACCTCGCATATAATATCTTATTGGGTTGACCTTGGATACATGAAATGCAAGCAGTACCTTCTACTTATCACCAGTGTGTTAAGTTCCCCTACAATGGACAGGAGATTTCTATACCAGCAGATCATAACCCTTTTCAACATTGTAATGCTATGGGGGCAGCCCAAGATAGCTTGATTCCACATAATAGAGAAAAACAAAGTTCCTCAGCACCAGATCTTCAACAAGAAAAGTCTAAATCACTATCTACAGATTTCAAGCAGAAAATGAAAATCAAAGAGCAAGGCATGGGAGGATACTCTTTAGAACCCTTGTGTTTAGCCAACTTACCAACATCGCCTAAATCTCATGGATTACCTACAACATCAACACATCAAGCAACACAACCCATCACCAAGTTTGATGGCAAATTTATCCAACTAGGCACTCTAGCACATGAATCGGAGGAAAAGGACATCCTTAGCTGGATATACAAGGACAAGGAAGAAGACAGAGTGGCTATAATGGAAGTAGCTATACCAACACACCTGTATGGAAAAGGCTACTTGATCATGCAACAAATGGGATACAATGGCAAAGGACCTATCGGCAAGTGTCAAGAAGGCGTCACAGAACCATTAGATCCTCCTTCACAATTTTGTAAAAACAAAACATGATTGGGCTATGAACACACTCTACCACCAAGGAAGACACCAAGAAAATACCAAAACCTCAGTGGAAGGAAAAGAAGAAATACAAGGACTCATGGCAGGAGGCACTATTTGCATCAGTAGAAACAATACGCAAGGAACGTGAATACCAAGAAAAAAAGAAACATCAAGAGAAGTCAGTCAATCAAAAGACAGAAGAACCTTGTGCAGAAGTACATCATATTCAAGAACCACTTTCAAACAAAGAAGAATAACTCCCTGATAACATCATTACTCCCCAAGGAGAGACAGTATATGAGTAAATGCAAAGAGTAGAAGCACGATCTGATACAAAATCAGAGAAAACTATCAGGCTCGTATCAATCATCAAAGACCTGTTTTCACCCTACAACATACCAGTCCACAACACTGCCAGAATCTGGGATAATACCTCTGAGATTGATTCAAATGAATATGAATGGGGCAGTTGTTCCAATGTTACTGAAGATATTGCTAAAAATGATAGTCATACACCCATTTCTCAAGAAGAACAAGGCACAGAGCCTAGAAAACTTGAATTTGGTCCACAGAATATCTATACGCCAATGAAAATGAGCAGCGACATTATGAGCAAGTTTACACGGAAGATGATACCATTGAAGACCTTGACAAAATCATCAACTTATTTAATATCTAGGCCAACCATGATGATACAATAGCTGAACTTGACCCACCCAATGACTCTTTACCACTTATCTTTCCTGACCTCATAGACTGGGACGAACCTGAAAATCATGACATACCAATTTTCCCAAACGATGTTTCCATTATCCATTACTTGTGTACCGTCAACCCGGAAACAGACTCTACCAGTGTGTTATCAATGTTTTAAATTTTTGGATAATTTTGTTCTCTGACTCTTTAAGGTGTGAAATGGTATGCTTAAACCCATCATGTTGCCTCTGTGTTTTAGGTCTGAAGGTTTAAGATGTTGTTTTTTCCCTTTTTGATTATCCCGCGTTCTGTTTCTGCATTGCTTTTTCCACTTAAGTGGAAGGGTCGGTCCATCATGAAAGTGTCCCCCCCTTTAGGTTTTCCCTGGGCATTCTTTTGAATATTTTCAATTTTTATGCCTTTACCTATGTCTTGTTTTAATCTTTTTCGGGCTTCTTAACAATTGTACAAGTCAAAGTTGATCCTGCAGTGTGCTTTGTTTCACTGGGCGAAGATGCCTGCAGTTTAGCATTCGCGAAGTGGCAAAAAGGGTAAGCAAGCCCAGCCAAAGGATTGTTCATCAGGTAAAAGGAATGCATCTTGTATTGGATCCAATAGCTCGCGTTGCTTCGCTAGCCCAAGATGCATGTGATTTATCTTCTACGAAATAGCGAAAGAGTTGGTGGGTCCCAGAGGTAAGCGATTCCTTTGGTTAAAGGACGATCAGTGTGGAGTTGATTCAACGGTGCACATAGATTCATAGCCAAAAGATGTCCGTGTTTTACCTTTCACGAAGTAGCGAAAAGGTGGAGGGCCCAGGAAGGGTGGTCATGAAAAGGTTAACAGGCGAGCAGTTTCCAAAGATCTAACAATTATCATTGCTTCACGAAGAAGAGTTGCCTAAGGTTTAAAGTCTGTGAAGTAGCGAAAGGGTTGGTGGGCCCAAAGGATAAGCAGGTCATGGTTTTAAAGACCGATCAAGTGGTAATTGATCAGACGACCCGCATTGATTCGTAGCATCGAATCAAACAAAATTTACCATTCGCGAAGTAGCGAAATGACATGGCAGTCACACGGTAGATGACATGGTAGGACAGGTGGGTCTCTTGGTAGGGAGAAATGATGGCTTGTCAGATGCACGTGGTTCCAAAGGACTGCTTGAGGGTCTGCTTTGATTTAACCAGCAATGGTGTTGAAACACATGGTGAAATAGAACATGTGGCGGTCCAAGAATGGAGCCTGATGGAGTTCTTAAGTGAATAGCAGATTGACACGTAAGATTCATTCGTCGGTGATGAAACAAAGCAAGTGGTTTCCAAGTTGAGGGCCCACTTTAAAGGTTTGAGTGTGTTAAATGGTGTACATCTCGAGGTGGATCCAACGATGGGCGTTGTTTTGCAACCCGAAGATGCTGGGTGGTTAGCTTTCGCAAAGCAGCAAAAACCACTAGCAATGATGGTTGTGCGTGGTTAGTAGAAAAGACTGGTGGTCATCGTAAGCAGTAAAGATCATGTGAGTGGTAATTGATCAGACGACCAGCGTTGTTTTGCATGATCAAAGTGCACAAGGTTTAGCGTTTGCAAAGTAGCGAAAAGAAGATGGGCCCATTACTAATACAGAAGGACCAGAAGAAGTAAAGGTAGTGCAAGTTTCCAAGGATTTGACGAATGTCATTTCTTTGTTAAGGAAAGGTGTGAGGGTTTTAAACTCCGCGAAATGGTGAAACAACAAAACAGGGAAATACTCAGAAAACTTGTGATCCGTTGGAGCCCGTTTTTTGAATTCGATTTGTGAATTCAATTATGAGTTGATGGTCGAAGCATGTGGGATTAATGTCTCAATTCAATGCCAAGTTGTTGTATTAATGTCCGCATCAATTGAATATTGGCACCATTTCGACTAGTTTGTTGCAGAGGAGCTGGTGCAGAGTGAATTTCTTCAGGAGAGTAACAGGTTTTTTCTGTCTTGCTTGCTAGTTACAGTTTGAAAATCGGTACTTTACTATGTGCTTGCCTTATCAGAGTTTTGTTTGATTCTTAATTGATATAATTGCATTAATGGGATGGCACTAAGAAGGGATTTCATAGGGAAGGTAAATTATCAAGATAAAAACATATCTGATGACTTCCTAAAACAATTCACTATGTCCTCGAATGCTGCAGCCAAAATCAAAGAATTGGTTCCTAAAGCCCCTTGTCTACGGATTGGAGATGGTTTGTATGACAAAGGTAGACAGTTAAGGGATTCACAAATAGGGATTTTAGGGCTGGGTCTTTTTACAGTGGGATTCAGTCAGAGACATGCCAGTGCCCCAATGAATAGCATATGGGAGCTAGACATGGGGAAGCTCATAGTCCCTGGGGTTTTTATGGATGTAGACTTACTAACCCAGATCGCACACAATTATGATTATGTTGCTAGATGTGTGAGGAATGTCAATGGAGGAACCCCGATAGAGATCAATGATGATGAATTCAGGAATGTTTTTAAGCTTAGTGAGGCATAAAATTTATTAGAGCCTATTGATTTTGAAACATTGGCCCAGGTTTATGATGTGCAGAAAGATCACCTTAGGAGTGGCCCTTTGAAGGAGTTTTTTGTTAAAATAGGAGGGTTATCTGTAGTGGGCCCTATCACCATGGAAACCTTCTCCCTGAATTTGTTCACTTTAAGGGCCAAAGGCATGTATTGGTCACTATGTCAGATCCTTGGGGAAGATGTTGAAACAACCATGCCAACCCATTATACGCTAATGATGGCATAGATTCTGAACCCCTCTCTAGAAGTAACATTTGATTATGCACCTTACCTCACTGATGCAATTCATGTAGGGTTGGTAGGGATAAAAAATAGTAAGGTGGATGGACCTTTTGGATGGTATTCTCTTCTAATGCACATATTTTTGTTCAAAGGAGTTGATTATTTTGCTAAGGAAATGGACGTGGTCAAAGAAAAGGAAGGTGAGGAGATGCTTGTGAAACTGTGCAACACAATTTTGTCTTGGGACAAAGAGGATGCCAGTTACTTGAAGTTTGATAGATGATTTGCATCTAGGCTTAGGATTCTTTTATGCCCACAGAACCCTAGGATCCCAAAGGCTCTTTTGGAGTTCCTCAGGCCTAAGGAGTTTGTTGAAGGTATTAAGATTGTTCATAATTAGGGTGATATGTATTTGTACCATGTTTCTACAGTTTTTAGAGTTTATGGTTTCAGAGGCACTCCATATTTATTGCCTTATCAAGTCCCTTTGAAGATAGGAATTGCAGAGGTCTTAAGGCAAATTGGAGGTGTGCAAGAGGCAATGCTAACAAATAGGGGTAAAAGGACTATTTTCCCAACTGTTACCATGGCCCATCAATTCGTGATCACCAAAGGTGGTTGGAAATTCTTTGATGACTTTTTTCAACCATATAGGTTGTCTACTGTAGTAACCAGGTTTGCTGACCCTGAGGATTTTTTCAACGGTATGTTCAGGAAGAGAGCAATATACAAAGGTAGGCCACACCAATTTCATTTCCCTGAGGACCTAATTAGAAATGAATTCAGTATGGATGAGCAAGAATTGAGGAAATAAAAGTGGGTGGCATACAAAAAGGGTCTGGATTTCATTCATCAATTTGATAGCAGTTATGACCCTTTGTCTAGCTTTAATCCCTTTGAGGAAAAGATCAAATTCTTAATTCTTTATTTTGAAGATTTAATGCAAACTCTGAAAGAAAAGAGGGAGGATATAATAAGAGATAACCCTGACAAGGCTAAGTTAGTTCTAGCTAAGCCTGCCTTTGCTAAAGCCATCCCTCCCAGTGATTATGTGATGCATAAAAAGTCAAAATATAGTGTATTGATGCCAATAACAGGTGAGCCCTCCACTTCAAGAGGGAAGAGAGCAATTGAAGATTTCATTGACATCCAAGAATCCCCTAAAAGGAAGAGGGTGGGGAAAGAAGTGCAAGCAGGTGAATCTCTATACTCTCCATCTTAATCCCCTATCCATATAGGAGATGAACAGGCAGTAGCAGAACAACTATTGCAGTTAGGAAGCCTCGAAGAGATTGCTTACACCTATGAAGAGACACAAGAGGGAATGCCTGAAGAGCCACCTAGTGCCGAGATGAACTTAACTGAAGATGAGTTCAAAGGTAAAGAGTTAGACCCGACTGTCAAGCAAGCTAGTGAAGAGTTCCTAGCTAACAAAAATTTTGTCACAACAGGGGCCTTCATGAAATTTGTATGGAAACAAAACATTGAAAAATTCAAGGCAAGATGTGAAAAGAGAATGAGTGAGCAGCCTCACAAAGATACAACCTTAGTGGAGGAAGAATTTAAACAAGAAATGATGGCTGAATTCAAAGCCATCACTCCTAAAGCTAGAAGAGAAATGGTGTCAAAGACTGGTATTTTTCTCCTCCTTGAATGGGATATAGCAGATGCATTGGTACTTGAAGCAATCAGAAAAGAAACCAAGCCTGTGGAGGGAGTGACATTCAGCAAAGATAATGTTGCTCTGGTCATGTGGTCCCTAAAGAGGGATGAAAGTAGAAGAAGGAAGGATACCTCAGGATCTAGTTTTCTAGGAGGTATAATAGTAAAAAGAGTCCAGGATATAGGGGTGGTAGAAGCTTCCAGCACCATTTTAGAAACTACAAAGTTCAGTGTGGTAGTGGCAGAGAAAGAAGCAAAGGAGAGAGCCAATCTCCAAGTGAAATTAGAAACAATTCTAAAGGCTTATAATGAAGCCAAAAGGGAGGTAGCCAACAAGGATACTACTATTGCTAGACTACAAAGTCAATTGGCAAGACAACACCAAGGAGGTGAGTCCTCTACCCTGATGATTGCATCTTCTCCAGCAAGACCTCCACCTACCAGTCCTATCATAGAATTTCCCCCTTCTCCTATGCCTTCTGGTTTTCAACCAGCTGAGACCATTCAACATGAGTTGGAAAAGTTGAAACAGGCTCAAGCCTTGTTTGCAAGTAAATATGAAGAGAAGGTAAAGGCCACCATTTTGAGTTTTGCTGATACAGTAGAGGCCCCCACTATGCACACTAATATGAAAAGAATTTTGGACACCTTGTGTAAGCTAAATGAGGACAAGGCTATTTTAGAGCCTATTTTGAATAAGTGGATACCAAGAGAAGTGGATTTAGAACTTATGTGTGCATCCTATGATGAAGTAGGATCTGATTCTATTATTAAATCTACATGTGAGTTAGCAAAAGGTCTGACCAAGTTAGCAGAAGGAAGAGCCAATGTGGAGAGGAAAGCTAACTTGTACAGGAAAGAATATACTGAGCATAAATTTGAATTGTTTCGTGGGGGTTTTGTCAACCAAAATCAGTTGAAGGACAAATAGGTATGGCTTGATGAGCTGGAAGCTAATTTGTCTTTAAGGGTGAATGAAATCATCAACAAAGATGACACATCTCTATTTGCTAAAGCAATTGAAGAGATAGAAAAGATAAAGTCACACTACGGCTTTTTGGAATCAGAGGTGAGGAAAGTAAGAAACTCTTGCAAAAGGTTACTTAAGTTGAAGGAGAAAATTGTTGGCTACTCATGGCCTATTGATGACGTGCTCCAAGAGTGGACCAAGAAATATGCGGTGCAAGAAGAAGGAATCCCAGAATGGTTAGAAGATGCTATAGAGGAGCAACAAACCGAAAAGGTCATTGAGACCGAAGAGGACTTGTAACTGTTTCTTTGAAAGGAGTTACGGTTGTAACTAATCATTCTTAGGAATGTCTAAAGCTTGTATGCATCCATAATGTTATAAATGGATACCAAGACTAATAGAAAAGGGATCACAAGAATTTTTATAAAGAAACTCTGCAGAAATATATCTGGGTTTTCTAGCTATCACGGAGAATACTTTGAATCATGTAAGATTATTTTTCAAAATGAATATAAAGATATAGATCAACACTTTTCAGGCCTAAATCTGTGCTGTCTTCTAGTGTGCACTCATTAATTTTTTGGTTTCATTTGAATAGTGTAGGGTTATTTGATTGAACATGGATTGTAAGGCACTCATATGGATATGTTTCTAGATTTTCTCTTCAAGGGAGAGGAATTAAATATGCATAAAATATCTCTATCGGTAAATCAATTGTTTGCTCATCTTGAATTTGATGAACGGTTTTAGTTTTAAGAGGATAAAACTCATGTATATGTTAGGCATGTATGGGGTTAACTAAGGCCGAGGTGGTGAAATGTATGAGATTTTTCAGTTTTAGAATTATAATTTGATTTGGGTGACTCTATAGCTCAAATAAGGAACTGGTATCCAGTTGTGGTTTTCTTTCTATTTCTCTTGGAGATAAATACTGAAAATGAGTATAAGCTTTTCTTTTAATGTTTCAATTCTATTAAGGTGATGAAGTCCATAGGTTTATAGCATTGGTTTACTATGGATCTCTAATTTTTAAAAGTGTGAAAGTTTTCATAGAAGGTATACCCACCTGAACTTTGGATAAGTTTGAAGTGTAGAAGGTTTTGTTAAAACCTTGTTATATGTTTTTTCTGGAGTTCCGCTCTTTCTTGGTGTCCTCTTCATATGCAAACAAAGTTTATTGTATTCCTAACAGGGAGGAGAGAAGGGAATCAGAATTTGAGAACAACACGGTGAACAAAGTAACAACATCTATAATCAGGGGAGTGCCAAGTCTCTTAGTCAAAAAAATGAACAAAATAAAGGATCTACTACTGAAAACTAGTCAATGGCAGCAATAGATCACAAAAAAGTAAAAATAAAGGATGCATCCACGAGTGAAAACCCTTTTAAGGCACCTAAAGATGGGAGACTTGACACTCTTCCTGAACATTATCAGGAGCGATCACCCATATTGATTGAGCCTACTCAATCAATCAATATTGGTACAACAAAAGCAGCCAAAAACATACATCTAGCAGAATCTCTGACAAAGGAAGAAAGATCAGAGTTTATCCAATTTTTAAAAGCAAAGTAGATCAATTTTGCTTGGTCATATGTAGATATTCCCGGGATTGATCCACATTTAATCATGCATCACTTGTCCATTGCTCTGGAAGCCAAGCCAGTTAAGCAAAAATTGAGAAAGATGAATCCACATGTAGCACTCATGGTCAAAGCTGAGCTAAAGAAACTATTAGACGTTGGATTTATTCGACCTATCGACTATGCTGAATGGATTTCCAACATTGTGCCAGTATCAAAACCAGATGGTAGCATCAGGATATGCACCGATTTTAGAGATGTCAACAAATCCTATCCAAAGGATGACTTTCCTTTGCCCAGTATCGACATAATTGTAGACCTCACAACAGGCCATGCAATGCTATCGCTAATGGATGGTTTTTTGGGCTATAATCAAATCAAGATAGCCCCAAAGGATCAAAATAAAATAGCATTTACCTATCCTTGGGGAACATACTGTTCGAATGTCATGTCATTTGGCTTAAAGAATGCTAGGGAAACTTATCAATGAGCAATGACAATAATCTTTCATGACATCATGCATACCTTCATGGAGGACTATGTGGATGATTTACTCACTAAATCATTTACCCGATCAGAACATCTCAGCATCTTAGAAAAGATTTTTGATAGATTGGAAAAAATTTCAAGTCAGGCTCAACCCTAAGAAGTGTGTCTTTGGGGTTACATCAAGCAAGTTATTAGGCTACATAGTCTCAGAAAAGGGTATTGAAGTAGATCCAGCAAAGGTACAAGTCATAGTGGAGATGCCACCACCTAAGAACATTAGTCAACTCAGATCCTTGTAAGGATGGCTCCGGTCAATCAAGCGTTTCATCGCTCAGCTAGTAGATAAAAGTCTACCATTCAATCATTTGCTACATAAGAATGTACCATTTAGATGGGAAGCCAAATGCACAGAATCATTCTACCAAATCAAGCAATACCTAATGAACCCACCAGTTCTAGTACCACCAATAGCAGGGAAGCCACTTATTCTCTACATATCAACAACAGACATATCACTTGGAGCACTGTTAGCACAAGAAAATCAAGAAGGAAAGGAATGAGCTATCTATTACATCAGTAGAACTTTGAATGGATATGAACCCAATTATACATTCATTAAGAAGGCTTGTCTAACAATGGTATTTGCCTCTCAAAAGTTTCAACACTACATGCTAGTGCATACAATCAAGCTCATCGCAAAAATTGATCCTCTAAAATACTTACTCAGCAAGGCAGCTCTCATTGGCAGATTGGATAAATGGGTGATGATTCTTAGCAAATTTGATATCCACTACACAGAGTGACGAGCTATCAAAGGACAAGTGATTGCAGATCACTTGGCAAATGCACCATTACCAGATAAACAACCAATGGAGATTGAATTTCTAGATAGGGATGTTCTTACTATAAACACCATGCAATGGACCCTCTACTTTGATCGTTCCTACACTCAACATGGCTCAGGTGCTGGCATTTTGTTCATCACTCCTGATGAGCACACCATACCAAGATCATATAGGCTCATGTTTCCATGCACAAATAACATTGTTGAATATGAAGCACTAGTTACAGGGATCAAAATGGTCATAGAATGGAGAATCATAGAATTAAAAGCTTATGGAGATTCACAACTAGTCAGCAATCAGATCAACAATGACTATCAGACGAAAGATGACAAATTGCTACCATACAAATGAATGGTGGATGGTTTCAAACAAAATTTTGTACACATCACCTTCGAGCAAATACCAAGGCTGGACAACAGACCAGCCAATGCAATGGCTACTATTGCTTCACTACTACAAATTCCAGAGAAACAGAGTCGTTACGAGTTTCTAGTAGAGCAACTGTTCTCCCCAGCTTATGACCATTCTGAATCCCATGTTATCTATGCCTTGACCGGTTCTAACTCTCTATTATACAGACCGATATATGACTATCTTAAAAACAATATCCTACCCATTGACCTATCTCAAAACCAAAAATGCAACTTCATCCGGCAAGCTGACCGTTATACTCTCACTGCTGACACTCTGTACCATCGAGGTCTAGATGGTACTCTTCTTCGTTGTCTTGATCGTAATGAATTTGACTCTGCTTTACAAGAGCCTTATGAAGGTATCTATGGCACACATTCAAGTGGTCCTACTCTTGCTAAAAAACTTCTATGAATGGGATATTACTGACCGACAATGGAAAAGGACTCTTATCATTTTGCAAAGAAATGTCCTAAATGCCAAATCCATGGCAATCTTATACATGCACCAACACAGGAACTACAGCCATTCACAACATCTTGGCCCTTTTTCCAGTGGGGACTGGACTTAGTCGGGAAAAGAAATCCTTCATCTTCAAATGGACACAAGTTCATTATCACTGCAACAAAATATTTTACCAAATGGATTGAAGTGGGACCATGACCACAGTGACTGGGAAACAAATTGCCTCTTTTATTCTTAATTATCTAATCTGCAGATATGGCATTCCAAGTTCCATCATCACAGGTAATGGACAACTTTTCAAGAACCGAGATGTGCGAGAACTATGTGAAAAATTCAAAATCCAACATCGTTTCTCTACACCTTACTACCCATAGGGCAATGGTTAGGCCGAAGCATCCAACAAAACCATATTAAAAATCCTCAAGAAAACAGTGAATGATGCAGGCAAAGATTGGCACGTGCAACTCAATCCAGCACTTTGGGCATACAGAACTAGCATTCGTACACCTACAGGAGCTACACCATATTCATTGATGTATGGATCAGAAAAAATTTTACCCTTGGAGGTAGAGATTCCATCTCTCAAAGTATCTTTGAAAGGCCTCATTCCAGATGAAGAGTATCAAGTAAACCGACTGCAAGAGATAGAACTTCTAGATGAAAAGTGCCAACATGCCTATACTCACCTCAAAGCATATCAACAACGCATGTGCTGAAGCTACAATCACAAAGTCATCCCTAGGATTTTTAAAATTGGTGACCTAGTCCTCAAAGAAAATCCCAGAAATCAACAGGATCGGGAAAAGAAAGGGAAGTTTGAACCTAACTGGTTAGGTCCCTATGTTATCATATCAGCCTATGGATCAGGTGCTTATCATATAACAACTTTAGAAGGACATGTTCTCACTGAACCAACTAACAACATCCATTTGAATAAATACTATACTTGAGCAGTCAACTGCACGAAAAAGTCAAAAAAGTCAAAAATATCAAAAAATATCAAAAATCAAGAAAAAGAAAATAAAAAGGTACAATAAAAGCAACTGGTGAAAACCTAGCAACAAGCGCTATTGTGAGAGGATAGATCGTCTATCTATCTTTACTCATGAGCCTTTTATATCCATAATCAAACACTATCATCCATCGCCCAACACTTTATCAAAATACCATTCTTTAGGACATACTTAGCGTAGTCACTGTCCTTGTTAATCCAAAAACCATTTTGTTATCTAACATGGCTTGGTAATCATTGTGCATATCTGCATCAGAAGGTAAAATTAGCTAGGGGAAACATTGATCGAAATTCCATCCTAAATCAAAACTTGTAGCACACTTAGAGCATCTTGTCCAACAACAAACCAACAATCACGGGAACAAACATTGATCACTTAAAACATTTCACAACACATGATGGATGATTTTTTGAAGTATCAAATGTTTGCATCTGGCATGACTTTTTGACTATTTTTGCACTTGAACTTTTTTTTGAACTATTGGATCCTATACATTTTCTCAACGATGCATTGAGCTAGAGAAAGTCATGAGGACTCCAATATCTTTTTAGTTTTTTGTCTATGAGGTGATCACTTGTACTGTGCAAATACTTGTCTCGAGACGTGATTCAAAGCATATCACTGAAGACATTATTCCACTTTTCACATACAAATGATTTAATCCTATTTGTTTATACGCAAGCTACACTCAAGTCATCCTGGTTCAATTATACCTTGACACTTGTGCTATCTTGCAAAATCACAAATCATGTAAATTTTTCTCAGGTCATTATGGTTCAATTATACCATTACGCTTGTATAAATTGTCAACATATCCCAACAAATCAATGCTCAATGATGATAACTACAAAGAAAGCAAAAACATGTGACTATACAGGAATGACAAATGAAAGAATGAGGATGCTCAATTAGTTGCATATCATTTTACAATTAGTTGAATATCACTATCATACATCTCATTTTTAAGATACAGCTCACAGCATCTCATTATCATACATCTCATTTTCAAGATACATCTCACAGCATATCATTATCATACATCTCATTTTCAAGATACATCTCACAGTATATTATTATCATACATCTCATTTTCAAGATACATTTCACAGCATATCATTATCATACATCTCATTTTCAAGATACATCTCATTTTCCAGATACATCTCATAGCATATCATTATCATACATCTCATTTTCAAGATACATCTCACAACATCATGCATTAACACATCATATTCATCACATATCAAATCACATACATCTAAGAATTGCATCATCATCATAGAAACATCAAAATCATATAGAAAGCATCATCCATAACACATCACATGAGGATCAAAGAAAATGGTGTCGTATATATATCTCAAAAATGATCAAAGTGCAAAATATGTCATGTTTGTCCCATAGTACAACAAAATGATCAAAATACAAAGGAGACAATGTCTCTCAGGTATGACTATCTCCTGAGGGTGACGGTCTCGTAGCAGATGTCCCAGCACCTTGATCTCTAGGTGGATCCTGTCGAGGTGGCCCAGTCACACCTCTACTCTCTATCCTTGACCCTGTCTGCCTCGATCGACTGGATCTCATTGTTGTAAAACTAGGAACTCTACACTCCCAAGGCACCACATCCTCATAGTGCCTTTGATAATACTCAACCTCCTTAGCTGTATAGGAAAACTCCCTCAGGGTGTCTCTCATCGATCCACCCACGATCGCTCTGTCAAAGGTCTCCGCTCAAGCCTCAGCTCAACCCAACCGCTCCAAAACTATATCCCGCTCAGTGGTCAACTATGTAATCTGTCGTTGATGCACCAATAGCTGTGCCTATATGTGTTGCACTGATAACTGTATGGACCTAATCTAAGCATCCTCCCAGTGAGTTAGAATCCAAATCTGGAGGGGTACTTGTGTAGTGGGACCCTCTGTCCCTGTCCTCGACACTAGTGGGGGTAAAACATCTGACCTCCTCCTCTGGGCTGGTTGTCCAAACTCATCTGTCCCTCCCACCACTGCTATCACCTCTCCTACCTACTCCTCATCACCAGCTCCAATAGCCAAACCTCCCCTCCCTCTATCACCCATAGCTCTTCGCACTACTCTCTCCACCCGTATCCCTCTGTCACCACCAGCTCCACCTCTATCCCCTCTCCTCCCCCGACCAAATCTCCTCCTATCCCCATGCCAACCTTGGCCACCTCCTCTACCATCTCCACTGTCATCACCTCCACCATCCCCACCTCCCTCATCCAGCTCCTCTCCCTCCTCTCCCCGTCTCCATGGCCTCTTGACCTACTCATCCTTGTCATCGTCAAAAGCGGGAATCATCTCTGTTGGATCTGATATCCTGGGCATAGCATGAGCCGCAAAGAGTGTTGTGAACTCATCGGTCATCCCCGCATCCACTATCCCGTAGGCATAGTCCCATATCTGGCTGGCTAGGTGAAAGAACTCCTCAACCACCGTCACACTATCAATAGTGTGTCCCCATTCTGGACATGTAGACATAGGGCATCTCCATCCCATCCTCTGCCCATAACTTGCAATATGTATACGGTCTCCAGACGACCGTATCGATATCATCTAGCACTTGCCTCTAATGCTCTATTTTTCCCAGCTTACGCTGGACAACTATCCCTCTGTATCCATAGGCATACGGCCGACCAACTAGCTTATCTCTATTCGCAAGTGGCCTAGCTGCAGGAATATGCTCCCACGCCCATACCTATAGTAGTGTGACCCTAGCTGAGAGACTGCTATACCCCAAGTAAACCACCTGATGCAAATCCCTGTATGAGTGGGCCAACATAGCAGACCCCCATGCAAATCGGTGACCCTGTGTCACCATGTCCCTTCGACCTATAGTCGGGACATAAGAAACCACCTATGAATCCTACCAGCACTGATGGTAGAGGTGCGTAATCCAAATCAATGAACTCCTACTAGGGGATCTCATATCCGCAAACTGTATCATCTTGTAATATCTGGTGAAGAACCTCAGTCCCACCCTCCTTGGTATGCTCATATGGTAAAAGTGCACCTACCATGGGAATCCATAGAATCTTATAGCAATCCTCAAGTGTCACTATCATCTCACCTATTGCCAAATGAAAGGTGTTGGTGTCACTATGCCACCTCTCGGCAAAAGTTGTCAATGAACCCCGGTTAATGATATACCGAGGCATCTCCAACAAAGAGGATAGTCCACACTTCTCAATGATATCCATATCTGTCTGTGTCAATCATGGTATCAATGCCCACGATCTCGAAAATCGCTCTCGCGACTGCACAACCCCACGACACTCCTGTCACAAGCAAACCATGTCCAATATCAGTCTCCTCATCAGATCAATATCAACTTGAAACATTGAAAATCTAATCAAGTTCGACATCATATCAAATCCATATCCATATTAGATCATATCAACTTGTAACACAACTCAAGTTTCACATTCATATCAACTTGTAAAACAACTCAAGTTTCACATTCGTATCAGCTTGTAAAAAAACTCAAGTTCCAAATTCATATCAACTTGTAACATAACTCAAGTTCCACAGCCATTTTGACTTGAAAAACAACTCAAGTCCCACATTTATATCAACTTGAAACATTGCAAATCAAATCAAGTTCATATCACATCACAAATCCATATCAAATCCACATCATATCATATCATATCAACATCAGATCAATATCAACTTGAAACATTGCAAATCAAATCAAGTTATCTCCAAAATCCATATCAAAAACACCATATCAAAACTCATATTGGACAAATTATCAAAACAACGACAGCAAACACGCAGACTAACTATCACACCCATCCCGGCAAAACTGGCAAAAACCTACCTATCTTTCTTCATCTCATTATCCTCCCCAAAACCCTACTTTCTCCAAATTTTTCTGCCCACGCGCTGAAAAACTTTTATCCACGCACTACACTTCTCTTCGTGCGCTATCTAACAATCTCCATGCGCTACAAAATGCACCCTATGCGCTAAAAAACACCTATGCACTACCTTGATCTATCAATGCGCCACCCAAAACACCCTATGCACTAAAACCCCCTATGCACTATCCAAATCTGGCCCTGTGCCGCAAACCTAACCCTATGCGCTAGGTCGCACTACCCTAACCTACCCATGCAACCCCTGGCTAACCCTAACCGCTAGGTCTAACCGATGCACTGCCCGCTTCCCCCTATGCGCTACCCTATGCACCCTCTGCGCTAAACTATGACTATGCCCTATCCTATCCTCCTTCTGCACTAACCTAACCTACCCAGACGCTACCCTAGTTCCTAGGATGCTATGCACTATGCTACTTATCGTATGCGCTGCGGTTTTTACCCGACGCACTAAACCGTTAAATCCGCATGCGAAAAATGAAAAACATGATAAAAAATGACAAAACAAAAATCAAAAAGGGGTTAAAAATGATGACTTACCAGTGGTCCATACGTGACGGGCCTTTGATACCTCCAAACGTGCTCGAATCGATGAGAAGCAAAGGGAACCAGTATCTTGACTTTCTCTCCAAATGTCACTTTCTCCAAGTCAACAAGCACAAATGAGACAAAATAAAACACTTTTTACCTTTCTATACGGTAAATGGAAATTAGGCTTACGTGGTGGAACATGAAAATTTATCATGGTCTCACTTCTAACCCTAACAAACATCATTATCAGGAGATGAATCAAATTATCGCATTCAACATAGACAAAATTTAAAATGCAATCAAATTTATCAACTCAAATAAAATTTTCAAATTTTTGATTCATCTCCCGAGGGGGCATTATCAACATCATTTATCAAATCTGGGGCATCATTTATTAAATATGGGGCACGACATGAACATCTCGACACGACATCACACTTATCATAATCAAATTTGGACGACGCATCATTTTTCTTTGAATCAACATGTGCACACACATCACTTCAAAGAGGGGAAAAATGTAGACGTATAAAAATGACCATATTCCTAAATGAATATTTAATGTTCATTTTATTCTCATTCCTCTATTTAGTTAAATCTAATTTAATTAAATCACCCACATTCTTCTATTTGATTAAATAAATTATTCTATTTATTTATTTAAATTCACATAAGCCCTTTTTATCATTTAATTGAATAAATCATTTTATTTAATTAAATCCCTTCTCTCTACTTTTTAATTAAATTTGCATTTAATTAAATAGTTCACCCCAATTAAATAAAACTAATTTATTTAAATCCCCAACTTGCAACCAAATTGAAATAAAGTAATTTATTTTAATTAAATCCTATTATTCCTCACCCACTTGCATTTTCCTACATCTCCCACTTGCCTCCTAACCCCCTTTCTAAATTCTTCTAGAACCTATCTAATCCTAATCAATTAACCTAAACCCATCAATTATCCCCTTTCCCTAAATTTGAGGAGGTCACTTCTCAAATTTGGAGTAAAATCTTCAAAAGGCATTAAAGCCTTTATGCCTTCAACAAGCTGACTTGTTGAAAACCCCCAAATTTGGAAGAACTTACAAATTTGTCCCCAAAGTCTTCAAACCATTAATGGTTAACTAACCCTTAGTGGCATGGTTAGAAACTTTTTGCCTAACTCAACCCTCATCTAACCTAGGGGTCTCATCAAGCATTCATTGCTTTGACCATGGTTATCCCTTTAACCTTTGCACAAGAGTTTATCCTTTGGGTAAAAGATTTATCCAATGGATAACCTTAACCTAACCTTAACCTTTACCTTCTAAGGTAAACATGAGGTCTTCTCAAGCATTTAATGCTTCTTACCTCTCCTCTCAAGTATTCTTATGTTGACAATTGTCACCATTTCATTAGTGAGAATTGCAAACATGGATTGATAACTTTCAATCTTGACCCTTGATTAGATCCTTCAATCCTAACCATCCATTGTCATGTTTCTTCTATAAATAGAGCCCTCATTCCTCCATTTCAAGCATCCAAGTCTTTAGCATCATACTTATACTTAATTTTAAAGCATTTATCTTCTCTTTGCAATAGAAATTAATCTAATAAGAATTTTAGAGTATTTCTATTATAATTAGTTTAAATCACATAACTAGTATATCATGTTAGGATAGTATTTTTACTAACCTTGTCATCTTATCATCTAGTTTAGTTCATTTACTAAAATCATGCATAAATAGGATGCATTCATACTAAGTTCAATCAAAAGCATCCCTTGTTCTTGCATTCGTCATCCCTAAGTCACTTTGCTCAGTGATCTGAGAGCAAAGACATTTGCTTGAGGGACCTTGTGAGATAGAGAACCATGGAACGCTCCTTGGGAAGTTGAGCCATTCCTAATGACTCCATAACTTGAACCAAGAGTCCCATGGGTGTGTGGGCAATTCCTTGAAATATTTCCACATTTTGGATTTCACTAAACCGCTTTTCCCGCATACACTCCTAAAAGAGGTTCTGACCTATTTACCCATTTGACATTCTTTACATACCGGATTATAGGGCTTCACAATCTTAGGTATATCCCTAACTACCTTAGTTGAATTGATCTTTACAATGCAAGCAAAATTCACATGACACAACCTTTTATGTCATAGCCAACTCTCATCAATCTGTGTAATCAATACAAGTCTTCTCATTGAACTTCAAATGAAATATATTATCTTTTGTCTATGTACCGGTTGAAATCTCCAAACCAGACCTGTTAATGATTTTTCATATTCCATCCTTGAATTGTAATTGAAATCCCTGATCCACTAATTGTCCTACACTCAAAAGATTATGCTTCAAACCTTCCACATTGAATTCTCATAACAATCTCATATACCCTTTCCATGAATGCAGTAATCCTTTTATCTTCTTCCATCTTTAGGTTTTCATATCTCACCCAGTAACAATCAAGTTTAGCAATCTTCACTATAGGCTCACCTTCATTAAGAGTCTCCAACTTATCCCATATTGCCTTTCCAGATGATTTGTCGGTTAATCTCATTAGTTGTTGATTAGAAAGTGCACACAAGAGGGCTTTTCTTTCTCTACAATCATTCTCAAGATCCTTATCCAGGTTTGCTGGAGGAGGATTTCTAGATGTCGGATTATGAGGTGTGACACCATTCTCTTTGATCTCTCAAATCTCCTTGCCAAGACATCTCAGATGTGTCTCCATCTAAAACTTCTATACTGTGTAATTTGTTCCATCAAGCCTAGGAATATCTCTCTGAAAGATAGCTCCAGATGAACTGGATGAACTTGAATCGATAGTCACCATAGGATCTTCCTCAAGCGGTTAAGCTTTCTGCAGAGAGGACCAATGCTCAGATACCAATTGTTAGACAGTTCAAATAACTAGAAGACAACTGAGAGGGGGGGAGTGAATCAGTTGTCACAGATTACCAGAATCATTAGAAATGAATACTTTAATACTAGATTCCAAAACATTAATACCGGAATAGCAGTTGAACCAATTAAGCATAAAAAATAATCACAAAATAAATACCATCCACATGACACCAAAATTTATACGTGAAAAACCTGGTAAAGGGAAAAACCATGATAGGAAGCCTACCCATAGTCAGATAGTACTTCTACAGTAAGTATGTGAATTATAATTGAGGGTCCTACACTTGCAGGAAGGCCAACAACCTAGAGCATACTACTCCTCACAAAAGGAGCCTCTCTAACTACATAGAAATCCAGACTACAATCTAGAGAAGTGTTGAACTGCAAAAGATAGCATCTCCTATGCCTGAGTATAGTTCCGATTAAGCTCAATATCGAAGGACTAAATCCTCTTACATAAACCCAAATTGATGTCCAATGATTGACCAAATCCTCTAAATAAATGATATTACATTATTCGCACATTACATCCCTTGACCATGACCTCTACTATAACCATGATGATCTACAATGAGATCTTACATTATATATACAATCCCTCGACCATAAACAATCAGGTCGACCACCAAATAATAAACCAATTACATAATTACAAACCATGTCAGCCTTAGACCAAAAAAATAATACCCAACACATAAGACATCCTGGAAACATATCGAGAAGTCCAATCCACATGCTTCATTAAACCAGTCCATAACCTAGACCAATCGGGACCCAGTATAGGTCCACAAGCTATAAAAATGATCTCCATCCACCAAGTCTCAAAAATAATCACAATCAGCATCCAAAAACCATACCGAAAGATGCACCAACACCACTTATGCAATTCATCAAAGATCTTCATCAAAAGCTCTGTCGGTGAAACCCTCGCCAAAACTAGAAGCCAAGTTTCTAAGGAAACAGGATAGCATCCGATCACCAAACCAAAAATAACTTACTGAATATGAGCATAAGTATCACGAATAAGCCAATTCCATAACCAAACTATACTAGAGCCTACTGGATCATACCAGATCCAAATTAACCTGAAACCACTCAACCTACCAAGACTAGAAGGGTGTCAGTAAAGCATCCAAATAGCTAGTGTTAGCATCGATGAAAAAACATCAATGCAACACATAATCAATTCCTCCAAATGGCCAACAGAAGGAGCAAGGATTCTACAAAGGGAATGTAGACAGTAACTTGAATGTCAATGTATTTGGAGATTATATGATTATTTTAGTTGTATATGTGGATGATATTATCTTTGGTGGAGACAAGGACATCATGTGCAAAGAATTTGCAAATTAAATGAAGACATAATTTGAGATGTCCATGCTGGGTGAGTTGTCCTATTTTCTTGGTTTGGAGATCTCATAGTAGGAGAAATGAATTTTCATATCCCAAGCCAAGTATGCGAAAGACATGCTGAAGAAATTTCAAATGGAGGACAAAAAACTGGTAAGTACTCCCATGGTTATCGGTTGTAAGTTGAGAGAACTAGATGAGTCACCAGAAGTTGTGCAAACACTGTATAGGTCTATGATTGGTAGTCTATTATATTTAACAACATCTAGACCGGATATTGTACAAGTTGTTTGTGTGGTATCAAAATTCCAAGTTGCTCATAAACAGTCTCACCTAAATGCAACCAAAAGAATCTTCAGGTATCTGCAAGGAACTATCAGCTATGGCCTATGGTATCCAAAGAAAGGAAACTTCTCTTTATAGGCTTATACTGATGTAGATTGAGCATGAAGTATTGATGACCAGAAAAGTACAAGTGGAGGTGCTTTCTACTTAGGAGACCAGTTAGTATCATGGCATATCAAGAAGAGAGACTCGATGTCATTATCCACTCTTGAGGCCAAATATATAGCTTCTGCTACATGTTTCTCACAAGTGATATGGATAAAACAGACATTGAAGGACATATAGGTGGAGATATCGGATCCTATTCCAATCTGGTGTGATAACTCAAATGCAATCAACATCTCCAAGAATCCAGTAATGCACTCAAGAACAAAACACATTGCAATCAAGTATCACTTCTTGAGGGAGAAGGTATCACACAAGGAGGTCATAGTTGAATATGTTCCAACTAATGAGAATATTGTTGACATATTTACCAAGCCACTTCCTTTGGTTCCTGTTTTGTAATTGAGACAAAATATGGGAGTTGTCCCATCATATAGAAACATTTAAATAAGAAGGAGGATGTATTATTTAGGGGGACTCAATAATTGTTACTATCTTATGACTCTTGAATCATGAGGCATGGACATAGGGGGAGAATGTGTCCTAACTAGATGTAGACTCTGGCAGTATGATTGGTGTCAGACCAAGGTTCCCTTTGCCATTGTTGTCAAAGGGGAGAGAAACTAGAACAGATAATGTTGACATCAATGCCAAAGGGGAGATTGTTGACATTGAGTTGTCATTGATGTCAATTGGTATTGTAGGCTACCAGTAGGGTATGTCAACTTGGTATGAAGAAGATTGAACCAGCATAAGGAAGATTAACATGAAGGCTTGTCAACTGGTATGGTGGAAGACAAGTAGGTATTGAGACTATGAGTGACATCACTAGTAAGAGGTGATATAAATTTGTGTGTTGGCATGACCAATTATAACCGGTATAAAGGTTGGTTGGTTTCTTGTGATATTGTTTGTGATACAGAGGCAGAGTGACAAAGAGATCACAAACCATTGGAGGTGAAGTTTTGCTACCGATGTAGTGAACACTACCAGTTAGCAGCAAGAGAATTTATCATCAGTAAGGGCTTGTGTTGGGATGAGGTTGATGAATGATCAATTTTAAACTGACTATGTATCAGTGAGCTGAGTGTATGATGATGTGATGCCACTTGGAGCTGAGGTGGTGAGCATGCAGAGGTCGGTGAAGTTTCCATTGACATGGTTGTTGGATAAGTTAGTCGACATTAAATGAAATAGCCAAAAATCATGAAGTTGATAACAAATTGATACGGCTCAAAGAAGAATGAATGATAGAGAAAGATCACAGATTTGTTGGCACCTAGACCGAAGCAAGGAAATTAGATTGCACAAGGCCCTCAAGAAGGAAACAACTGGGTCATAAATGAGTCGACATATTTCAAGGCTGAAAATCATGGTCAGGTTTGCTATTTTTGGTAAATATATTATGGACAGATGGAAAATGCTTGATGGCTTATTCCTCCAATGCAAGTGTGTGATCAAAGGTGGATCAGATCAGATTGGATGCAGATTTGGTCGATAGAAGTAAACCCTAGCCACCCTCTATTTGAATTAGTTTTTTGGCGGGAAAGATTCAATTTAAATATGGCGACCTAAGACAGATAGTGGTGTTTCTGAAGAGTGAAGGAGAGAGTGAAATTTTTTTCTGAGAGCTGAAGAGATAAATACTTGAATTGTTTGTGAGTGAAGACTGTATCGATAAGGAGAAGCAAGGTAAACCGGTGTAAGGAACAAACTAACAGAGTGAGCATAGAATGCAAAGTTGACAAACTGAAAGAAGCAGTACCTGATAGAGGGATCAAGTGTGATTTGAATTCAACAAAATAGAGGGAGAGAAGATTAAGGAGAGTTAGAACAAGTAGAAAGGCTAAGTTGTAGTATGTTTGGAGTTGATACAAACCGGTAAGATAGAAAGCAGCAGTGCAAACCTTTGAAAGGTTGCAAAAATTCATTTGCAGCAAGGATTTCATTTGTATATCTGAATTTTCCTTATTGTTTACAATGAGTAGGTGCTTAGTGCAGGGGTTGTATCTCCTTTAGGTTATAGCCTTCAAATTGTATAGGAGTTGCTGCTCTTTGAGTTCATGCTCATAAATCAGGGGTTGGAGCTCCTTGGGTTGGTGCCCTAAACTTTGTAATCAGATCTTTTCAATGTGAGGCTGGATTGGAGCAGAAGATCTCTAGCAACTATTCTTACTGAGGTTTTTCCCACATTGGGTTTCCTTGTACATCTAGTGTTGTGTGTTGCATCTCCATGTGTGTATTGTATTAATCCTTTAGATATTTGTCCTACACACCTTATTTGCATTGTTTTGGTAACCGGTGTGCATTTTGTTTATTTCATATTGAACCGGTATAGCTTTGATTAAGTGAAAATTGTTTAAATCATTGATTCACCCCCTCTGAGTGATCCATTGTGTCAAACAAAAGATATAATATGTGTGATGTAATCCCCATGAATTCTTGGAATTTGTTGTTAGGACATCCATGGCAGTATGATGTGTAGTCCCAACATGATGGGAAAACAAACTCCTTCCTCATAACCAAAAATAGGAGGAAATACAAGATGGATCCTTTACCGGATGAGATTTTAGATAAGAACATTGGGTCAAGTGTCATGTTAGTGAGTGGAAAAGATTCTTTAGACATCCTAAAGGAAGAAGGAACCCATGGGTATGCTTTGATTTTGAAGCCTAAAAAGAGTCCTAATGTGTCTTGTGGCGGTAAGGAATAAATTCAAGGAGGTGCAGCAATTGTTGGACATGTATAAGAGAATAATGGTGGAGGACATGCCTAACACCTTACCACCCATTAGGGACATAAGCCATCAGATTGACTTCATACCAGGTTCTACTTTTGCAAACAAACCAACCTATAAGATGACTCCATCTCAGAAGGAGGAGATTGCCAAGAAAGTGCAACAATTGTTGGAGAAGGGGTTGGTGAGAAAGAGTCTCAGTCTGTGTATTGTCCCAACAGTCCTAGCACCTAAAATGGATGGTAAATGGAGACCATGTACTGATTCTAGGGCCATAAATAGGATTACCATAAGATATAGGTTTCCTATGCGTAGGATTGAAGACTTAATGGACTATTTGGGAGAAGGTTTCTACCTCTCCAGAATTGATCTCAAGAGAGGGTATCATAAAATCACAATAAGGTAGGGAGATGAATGGAAGACAACCTTCAAAACAAATGAAGGTCTCTATGAGTGTATGGTGATGCCTTTTGGGCTATCCAATGCCCCAAGAACATTTATATGCATAATGAATGAGGTATTGAAGGAATTCATTGGTAAATGTGTTCTTGTTTGTCTTGATGATATTCTTTTTTTTAAAAGGACAAAGGAGGAGCATTTGGAGCACTTGAACTTGGTTTTGAATAAGTTGCATGATGAAAAGTTGATGATCAACATGGAGAAGGGTGTCTCATGAAGGAGGAGCTTGTCTACCATGGTTTTGTAATCTCCAAGGGGGATTTGAAGATGAATCTAGAAAAGGTGGAGGCTATCTTGTCATGGCCAACACCCAAGACAGTAGGTGATGTGATGAGTTTTCATGGATTGGCAACATTTTGCAGGAAGTTCATAAAAAATTTAGTCATATATGTGCACCCATCTTAGACACAATCAAGGGAGGTCAAAAGTGTAAGTTTTATTGGACAAATGAAGCAAATGAATCGTTTCAGTATCTCAAAAAGAGAGTAGCACAACAACCTATTCTTGTTTTGCCTAATTTTAACAAGTTGTTCACAGTGGAGTGTGATTCTAGTAATCTTACCATGGGGGTTGTCTTGAGTCAAGAGAGAAAACCCATAGCTTTATTTAGTGAGAAACTCAATGATTCTAAGAGGAAGTATTATACATATGATTTGAAATTGTATACAATGAAACACACCTTAAATAAATGGAGGCACTACATTTTACCTAAATAATATATTATGTATACTGACAATCATCCTCTCGGTTTTATGAATGGATAGAAAAAGCTTAGTCACAAGCATATGAAGTAGGTTGAACATATTCAAGCCTATATATTCACCATCAAACACTAGAAAGGGAAAGCCAATAAGGTGGCAAATGCATTGAGTGGAAGGGTGTGCATGGTGCAATAAATTTAGTTGCAAAGTGTGAGAATCGATTCCCTCAAGCAAATGTACAAGGAAGATGAAGATTTCAGTGAAATATATGAGGTTTGCACTCAATTTTAAGATTCTTACCTTTTTAATTTTTTTGTGTTTTTGTTGTAGTAGGGATTGTTGTTCAAAGGGAGCCAATTTTGTGTCCCTAGATGCTCCATAAGGGAGAATATTATTAAGGAGAAACATTGTGGCAGTTTGGGAGGTCACTTTGGACTTGATAAAACCTTGGAACAGGTGGAGAGGTATTATTTTTGGCCAAAGTTGCAATCAGATGTTTGGAATTTTATTGAAAGTTGAAGCATATACCAAAGGGATAAGGGAACATCATCAAATATAGGTTTTTATCAACCACTCCCTATTCCTAATAGGCCATGGGACATTATCAACATGGATTTTGTTTTGGGTCTTCCTAGGACTCAAAGGGGTTTTGACAGCATTTTTGTTGTAGTAGACAGATTTAGTAAGATGGCTCATTTTTTGCCATGTAAATGCACTAATTATTCTTCCCATATTGTTAGTTTATTCTTCAAAGAAATTGTTAGAATCCATGGTTTGTCTCTTAACATTGTGACTGACAGGGACTCCAAGTTTGTTGGCCACTTTTGGCGTACATTGTGGAAGAATTTGGGGACTCAACTATCCTTCACATGAGAATATCACCCTCAAACTGATGGCCAAACTGAGGTAGTAAGTAGATCATTGGGAAACTTGCTTAGATGTCTCACAAAGTAGCATCGAGAAGCTTGGGGTATGATCATCCCTCAAGATAAATTCTCTTATAATGATTCTATCAATACAAGAATAGGTAGAAGTCCTTTTGAGGTTATATATGGGATTCATCCAAGAGGAATTATAGAACTAAGAGATCTACATGGATTGGAGAGGAGGGGTTCTTAGGAAGAAGATATTGTAGTGGCTATGAAAGACATTCAAGATAGAGTGAGAGAAACTCTCCAAAAGAATAGCGAGAAGTACAAAGAGAAGGCCAATGAAAAGAAGAGAGATTTGTAGTATAAGGTGGGAGATTTGGTGATGGAACACTTGAAGAAAGAGAGACTTCCAAAAGGGAATCTAACTAAGCTAATCACCAAGAAGATTGGTCCTTGTAGGATTGTGTATAAGTTTGGTCCTACTGCCTAAGAGATTGAACTTCCTCAAGGCTTAGGAATATCACCCATTTTCAATGTTTCTGATTTTTTCCCTTATAAAGGTGATGTTGTAGGTTCATATGCCAGTTTGCAATTAGATGGAGATGAAGTTTGGGTCAAATATCTACCACCAAGCCAACCATTGAAGTTGGAAAGCATTTTGGGCACTAAGGTGGTTAAAAAGACTAGAAAGAAGAGTTACAAGGATACCTTGTCAAGTGGAGTGGATTACCTGATGGAGATGCAATGTGGATGACAAAAGATGACATTAGAAAGCATGGACATTCTGTTGCAGACCTCATTCCTCAAGAGACTTGAGTTTTCTATGCCCCCCAAGATTATGGTGCAGGAGGACCTTGCAGATTTTGATGACCATTTGAGAAATGAAGGATCTTGGAGGATGTGTTAGGTTATTTTAATGTTTTTGTGTTGTAATAAGGTCTTTGGAGACCAGTCATTATGTTTTGATCAGCCATGTAAGGCTTTGATACCATTTTTGAAGTGTGCACTCCCTTGGACCTATTTGGTCAATCATGGTAACATGACATCCAAAATGCCTACATGAGGAAAACAATGTTTTTTGGCTTATATGTGGCCTATTTGTAAGGTATATGATGTGTTCTAATAGGTCTCATAGGTAAAAGTCATAATTTGTCAAGTTTGAGCAAAGTTGTCAAGTTGAATGACAACTTTTGTTCTAAATTTGTTGTCAAAATGTAACTAGCCTCCCTCCAACAACTAACTAATTAAAATTTCTATTGGTCATTTGAGGAATTTGGAGAAACCTTTTTTAAGGCCTTTTAGGTTGAATGGATGAGTTCATGATGAAGTTTGGATGTAATTTGGTGATTAGATTCAATAAATACTCAGAAATTTCCTTAAATCTATTGTAATAGTGCCTTGTATAGATTTTCTACAGACTCCATGTGTAGTCTAAGTCATTGATTTGAAGGAATATGTGTTGATGATCTTTTCGTGTTTATTTTTCCAAAAAATATTGAATAACAAGGAAGATATTTGCATTTTTGTAACAGGTGGTCTAAAAACACTCCAAAACTAGGGTTTTTAAAGAAATGCTCTCTTAACCCCACATTCCTCTGGCCATATTAGCTCAAAATTTTAGGTATGGTATTGGATACAATTTAATTTAATATTATTGAATTTTTTGAGTGGGCCGTTGATTTGGTGGAGTTTGGGATCATGTCCTAGGCTAGGCATCCTCATGTGACTAGCCCGTTTTGAGTGCTAAAGTTGGTGCAGGCATAAAACTATGCATATTGGACCCTATATGACTGTGTATTTTTTGGTTTTTTATGTGTGCAAACCTTATACATCCATTGGTGTCATTGTATTTGGCCATTGGAGTGTGGTTTCTTTGTAAAAGTGGTTTAAAAGTCATTTTAGCCCTCCTATAGCAGCAGTATTTGACCCAGCGAATGCAAGAGTTGGGTTTTGAGTTTGGAAATGTTTTGTGTCATCATTTTAGGTTTTCAAAAGTACCAAGAGTATATGGTGTCCTTAGGAATATTTTTGAGTTATTTCTCAAAAGTTCAAAACAGGGCTACTAGGAGTAGGCGTTTCTAGCAGGCTGATTATCTTAATTGATCTGCACCCACAAAAAGGGTGTTGTTTTTCTTGTGAATAGTTTTCCTTGAGTTGTCCAAATGATAATATAGGTTCCACACCTATTTTAAATGTTGGTTTAGTTGTAAACCAAGTAGCCATAGGTGGTGACACAAGAGTTGGTATCAAGAACAGTCTTGATGTGAGAAGTTGTATCTCCATGAGTTGTTCATGGACACAGTGGGGTCCCATTGAGAAAGGGGGAGTATAGAGGAGTCCTTTCATGTTTCTATTGGACTGTCCAAGAAGCCATGAGAATGTTGAGACCTTATTTGAGGGTCTGGTGGATTGAGTTTGTGTGAGAAGCCTTCGTTCCTTGGGGCTTTGCATCATATTGGTATCAGAGAAAGTTTGATCATTGGGAGAATAAATTTTGGTGTATGTCAGAAGAAGAGAGCCAAGAAGAGGCTATCATAATGCCTCCAAAGGGAATATACATAGAGTTGACTAAGAAATTCTAAGATATGGAAGAGATGATCAAGACCGGGGTCAAAGAGGCACTCAAGGCTGAACTAAAGGCAATGAAGAAAGGAAATGGGCCAAGTGAGGAGACTGATGAAAAAAGGGAACAAGAGGATGAAGAATAAGAACCCTAAAGGAAGGAGCCAAAGATACCCATTGATCAAAGACCATTCATTGAAGCCCTCAAGACAATAGGAAAAGACTCTTTTGAAGCAAAGATGGAGATTCCTTCCTATAGTGGGAAGATGAATGTTGACAAACTTGTAGATTGGATAGATGCCCTAGATAATCATTTTGATGAGGAGAAGAAAGTGAAGTTTACAAAGACTAAACTAAAGGGTGTTGCCTTAATTTGGTGGAACTATACTAAAGGTGAAAGGATGAAGATGGGAAAGAGTAAGATTCATTCTTTTGATAGGATGGTGTCAAAACTAAAGGCCCAATTCATGTCTGTTGATTATGAAGTGCAAATGTATAGGAGAATACAAAACTTGAAACATAAGGATTTGGATGTGGCTTCCTACACAAAGGAATTTCACAAACTGAGTTTGAGATCAGGGTACCATGAAGATGAAAAGGAAAAGGTAGCTAGGTACTTGAATGGGCTCAAGTTAAACATTCAAGATTAGATGAGTCTTATGACTCCTAAGATATTAGATGAATTCTTTCAAATGGCTTTCAGGGTAGAAGATAAGTTAAGAAGGAAAAGTGAAGAGAACGGTATATGAAGAGGAGGCAAGAATTTTAGAGGAAAAGGAAATTTTGGGGGAAGAGGAAAATTTAAAAAACCCCAAGGTGAGTCTAGCCAACAAGAACAAAGTGGAGACTAGGGTTCAAGAGGAGGCTTTACAAGAAGAAGACCCAATGGAAGGGGTAGATTTGGTGCACCAGGGAGAGGTCCTAGTGTCTTCACCGGGAGATGCTTTAATTGTAAGTAAGTAGGCCACATTGTAAGAAAGTGTCCTGACAAAGCCTCAAACTCTCATGGAGGAGAGAGAAGGAACCAGCGGATTCAAGAAGATGATTGTCAAAGTGTCAATTCTCCAATTGGAAGTGCAACCCCAACCCATGATGGATAATGCTTGATGATGAGGAGAACCATGTGTTGTTCTCAAATTTTGATTCCCCTCTTATCCCTTATAAGAAATATAATAACTTTGTCTGCAAATAAAGAGATCAAAGAGAAAGAACTTCAGAGCAACATATGACAAGGTTTCAAGAACCTTCTACACTTTGAACTTATCCAAAGTTCAGGTGGGTATACCTTCTATGAATAATTTCACACTTTTAAAATAGATCCACAGTAAACCAGTCCAAAACCAGTGAATCTTATCACCTCAAACACAAACTGAAATAATAAAAGAAAGCTTATGCTCATGTTCAGTATTGATCTTCAAGAAATGTAGAAAGAGAGCTACAACTGATACCAGTGCCTTATCCAGGCTACAAAGTCATCTAAGTTTAAACAAGGATTTCACAATCAAATATCTCCATACATATCATCACTTTGGCTTCTATCAACCCCATACATGCCTGACATATATAAGAGTCTTTCCTTATTAGACTAGACAATGTTCATCAGATTCAAAGTCTCCAACAAAATAACATACTGACAGAGATATTCCTTGTGTATTTAATTTCCCTCCTAAAGAAGAAAGCTAAGAAACATATCTATAAAGACTACATTACAATCCATGTTCAATTGAATAACCCTAGATTACCCAAATGAAACCAGTAAATTATTGAAAGCACACCAGAAGACAACACAAATTCTAGGCTCAAAAATTTATGGTCTGTATATTGATATTCATTTTTGAAAAAATCTTACAAAACTCAGAATATTCTCTGTAAACTTAGAAAAAAACCTAGATAGATTTCTGCAGAGTTTCTTTACAAATTCTTGTGATCCCTTTTTTAACTAGTCCTGGTATCCATTTATAATATTATGGATGCTTACAAGCTTCGGACATTCCTAAGAAGTTTGTTACAAACCGAAATACTCTCCAAGAAACAGTTACAAATCTTTTTCAACATCTACGGCCTCTTTTGCCTTTTGTTTTGTTGCAACCTCTTCTGACTGCTTCAGAGCATCTTCTTTCTATCCGACATAATTATCCTTCCATTCCTAAAAAACATCATCACTAGGCCAAGAAAAGCTGACAACCTTTTGTTTCATCTCTTCTAGCCTTTTCCAAGTGACTCTTAACTGCCCAATTTTTGTTTCCATGAAACCGTAATGAGATTTTACCTTTTCAATTTCTTCAATTGTTTGGACAAATAAGGATGTGTCATCAGTGTTAATAATTTCATTAACCCTTAAGGACAACTTGTGGTCCAGCTCTTCTAACCAGGTTTTCTCCTCTTTCAACTGAATTGGGCCTACAAATCGCCCTAGAAACAATTCAAACTTGTGATCTGAATATTCTTTTCTATATAATTGGGCTTTTCTTTTTACACCTACTCTTTCCTCTGAGAGATTATTCATCTCTTTTATAAACTCACTGGTGGACCTTAGAATGTCGTTCTCCTCTGCATCTGCATGAGATGAACACATGAGTTCTGACTCCTTACCTCTAGGCATCCACTTATTAAGGATTGGTTCCAAAGTGGCTGCACCCTCTCTGAATTTGATCAAAACATCCAAAATCCTCTTCATATCAATGTATACAATTGAGGCCTTGACTGAATCAGCAAACTTAAAGATTGTGGCTTTCACCTTTTCTTCATACTTGTTTGTAAACAAGGCTTGAGCTTGTTTCAACTTTTCCAACTCATGTTGGACAGTTTCAGCTAGCTGGAAACTAGAAGGCATAGGAGAAGGGGGATATTCTATAATGGGACTAGTAGGGGGGGGTCTTGCTGGAGAGGAGGCTATCATGATTATAGAGGATTAACCTGGATGGTGTTGACCTACCAACTGACTCTGAAGTCTAGTAATAATGATGTCCCAATTGGCTATTCCTTCTTTGGCCTCATTGTAAGCCTTTAAGATAGTCTCCAATTTCAATTGGAGATTAGCTCTTTCTTTTGCCTCTTTCTCTACTACTGCCACACTAAACTTTGTAGTTTCCAAAACTGTGCTTGTAGCTTCCACTACCCCTATATCCTGGACTCTCTTAACAATCATGCCTCCTAAGAGACTAGAGTCTGATGCACTTTTCCTCCTTTTGTTTTCATCCTTTTTTAGTGACCACATGACTAAAGCAACATTATCCTTGCTAAAAGTCACTCCTTCTATTGGCTTTGTCTCCTTCCTCACTGCTTCAAGAGCTAAAGCATCAGCTATATCCCATTCAGGGAGAATTAACACACTAGATTTAGACACCATCTCCCTTTCTTTCTCAGGGGTGATAATCTTAAACTCTTCCATCATTTCTTGCTTTATTTCTTCTTCTACCTAAGTTGCATCTTTGAGAGGTTGTTCACTCTTCCTCTGCTCACATCTGGCCTTGAATTGTTCCATGTTCTGCCTCCACACAAATTGCATGAAAGCCCCTGTTGTAACAAAGTTACTATTAGCCAGGAATTCCTCACTGGCTTGCCTAACAGTAAGGTCTAATTCTTTGCCCCTTATCTCACCATCAATCAAGTTCATTTCAGTGCTAGTTGGCTCCTCTGGCATCCCTTCTTAGGTCTCCTCATAGTTATAGGCGATCTCACCAAGACTCCCTAACTGTAATAATTGTTCAGCCACCGCTTGCTCATCTCCTATGTGGATAGGGGACTAAGATGGAGAATATTGAGGTTCATCAGTTTCAACTTCCTTTCCCACTCTTTGCCTTTTAGGGGAATCCTGGATGTCAATGACATCTTCAATTTTCCTCTTCCCTCTTGAAGTGGAAGGCTCACCTATCACTGGCATCATCACAGTGTACTTTTACTTCTTATGCATTACATAATCACCAGGTTGGATAGCCTTAGCAAAGGCAAGCTTGGCCAGGACCAATTTAACCCTATCAGGATCATTTTGCATTATAGCCTCTCTTTTTTCTTTTAAGGTCTGCATGAGGTCTTCAAAATAAAAAATCAAGAATTTGATTTTCTCCTCAAAAGGGTTGAAGCTAGAAAGTGGGTCATAACTACTATCAAATTGATGGATAAAATCAAGTGCCTTCTTATATGCAACCCACTTCTCCTTCCTTAGTTCCTTCTCATCTAAGCTGAATTCATTCCTAATTAAATCTTCAGGGAACTGAAATTGATGAGGCCTACCCTTACACACCGCCCTCTTTCTAAACATGCCATTGAAAAAGTCCTCAGGGTCTGCACATCTTGAAACTACAATTGACAGCCTATATGGCTTAAAGAATTCCTCAAAATATTTCTAGCCACCTTTGGTGATTACAAAATGGTGGGCCACAGTGATAGTTGGGAAAATGGTCCCCTTACCCCTATTGGTCAGCTCTGCCTCTTGTACTCCTCCAATTTGTCTCAATACCTCTGCAATTCCTATCTTCAATGGGACCTAATAGGGCAGTAGATAAGGAGTACCTCTGAAACCATATACTCTAAAAATAGTAGAAATAGGGTACAAATACATGTCTCCCCAATTGTGAACAATCTTAATGCCCTCTGCAAACTCTTTAGGTCTAAGGAATTCCAAAAGAGCCTTAGGAATCCTAGGGTTTTCTATGCATAAAATAAATCTAATCTTAGATGCAAAGCATCTATCAAACTTCAATAAACTAGCATCTTCTCTATCCCAAGATAAAACAGTGCTCCAAAGTTGGACTGGCATCTCCTCCTTATCCTTTACCTTAACCAAGTCCATTTCCTTTGCAAAATAGTCAACACCTTTGAACAAAAACATATGCATTAACATGGAGTACCATCCAAACGGCTTATCTACCTTGCCATTTTTTATCCCTACTAGCCCTGCATGAATTGCATTAGTAAGGTATGGGGCATAATCAAATGTTATTGCCAAGGAGGGGTTTAGAATTTGTGCAATCATTAGCATGTAATGGGTTGGCATGTTCTTCTCAGCATCTTCTCCAAAGATCTGACATAGGGCCCAATACATACCCTTAGCTCTCAGAGTAAATAAATCGAGGGAGAATGGTTCCATTGTGTTGGGGCCTACAATTGTTAACCCCCCTATCTTAACAAAGAACTCTTTCAATGGGCCACTCCTAAGATGATCCCTTTGTGCATTGTAGATCTGGGCTAATGGCTCAAAGTCAATAGGCTCTAACAAATTGGATGCCTCACTCAGTTTAAACATATTTCTGAATTCTTCATCTTTTATTTCAATTAGGGCTGATCCCTTTACATTCCTGATGCATCTTGCTATAGGGTCATAATTCTGTGCAATTAGGGTCAACAGATCTACATCCATGAATACACCAGGGACCACAAGTTTCCCCACATCTAGTTCCCATATACTATTCAAAGGGGCTGGGCAATGTCTTTGCCCAAAACCAACTTTGAACAGTCCTAAACCTGATATCCCTATTTTAGGGTCCCTTAACCAATTGCCTTTATCATATAGGCCATCTCCAATTCTCAGATGAGGGCTCTTTGGTACTAACTCTTTGGCCTTGGCCCCAACATTAGTAGACATGGTTAACTATTCTAAAAAGTCATCACAAATGTTCCTGTCCTGATAATTCACTTTTCTTGTCAACTCCCTTCTCGGTGCCATCTTGACTAAGCAACTATACCAATTGAAACTAGCACAGACCTCAAATGAAAAGAATTCACACAGCAATGATAGAAAATAGACCAAAATTATCAAGGAAAGCACAAAAATCTATTATTTGCCTAAAAAGAATCGCTCCACACCGATTGCTCTGCAACAGACTTCGATGAAACAATGCTAACAATCATCTTGATGTGGACTCTAATACGGAAAGTTGGCATTGAATTTTTTAGAAATTAACTCTGCATGCTTTGGCTATCATTTCAAAATTGAATTCAAAACAGGCTCCAACGGGTCATATCTTCTCTGAGTCTTTCTTTTGTTTCGCTCTTTTGCTACTTCGCAGAACATAAAACCTTTGTACTTTTCTTTCGCGAAGCAACACTGGCCGTTGGATTTCAAGAACTTACACTACCTTTATCTCCGTCTGATCTCTCTTTGTTAATGTCGGGCCCTACCTTCTTTTTGCTACTTCGCGGGCTTTAATACTCGTGCACTTTTCCATCACGAAGCCACGCCAACCATTAGATCAAGCTCTAACCACCCAGTCTTTAACTCCAAAAAGGACCATCAGTCTCACTAACTAACCACGCCTTACCTTGACAGCTAACGATTTTCGCCATTTTGTAGAGACTAAGCTGCAGGCATCTTTGGGCCACAAAACAACGAGGATCATTGGATCAACCATGAGATGAATATCTTTTAACAGGCTTCAAACCTTTCAAGTGGGCCCTTTAACTCAGGGATCATTTACGTCACCTCTTCACCAGTTAACAAACACCATGTGGCTGTCGGCCATTAGCCCAGGAAGTTCCTTCAAGTTCCATTCTGAATCTGCCATGTGGTTTGCTTCACTATTCTCCACATAACTGTCGGTTGCACCCAGGCGGGCCCTCAACTATCCTTTAAAACCACGTGTACCAGACAGGTCACCTTTTATTCTACGAAAACACACTATCTGTCCTGCCACATCATGCTTTTGTGTGATTTCTACCTGTCTTTCACCACTTCACAAAGACTAATCTCCATTTGACTTGCAGCCACAAAACCACGACAATCGTCTGATCAAATCATACTTGATTGGCTTTTAACTTCATGCCCTGCCTGTCTTTTGGGCCCACCAGCCTCTTTTTCTATTTCGCGATGACTATCTTGCAATTATTTTGTCTTTTCAAATCCACGCGGGCCGTTAGATCTTGGGAACTTGCCCATTGTTTATCCTTTCTATGACCACATCGCCCGGGCCCACCGCAGACCAACAACTGGGCACCACGTCACTACTCTATCATCGCCACCTAGACCTACCACTTTGATAGCCATCTTAGGGGACCCACCACCTTTTTTCTACTTCGCGAAAGGTAGAACACGTGCATCTCCTGGCCGCAAATCAATGCGATTTGTTGATCCTTCTCCAACCCGATCACCTTTTAACTAAGGAAAACCACTTGTCTCTGGGACCCGCCACGTGTTTTTGTTGTTTCGCAGAACATATACCATGTGCATCTCGGGCTAGCAAATCAATGCAAGCTGTTGGATCACAATCAAGATGCAATTCTTTTATCCAACGGTCAATCCACTTGGTCGGGCCCGGCTATGCCTTTCACTATTTCGCGATGACTAACTTGCTAGCAACTTCACTTAACGAAGCAACGACAATCACTTGATCAACAAAGAGTTGCACAATATTTACTGGGCCCGACAAACATTAGAACAAGGTAAAGGAAGGGCACATAAGTTTGAAATATGAAGGGATCACCTAGGGAAATAACAGAAGGGGGGGGACACTTCTCACGATAGACCGACCCTTCTTTTAAGTGACAAAAGTAACGCGCAAATAGAATCATAAGTGTTTTTCTCAAAAAACCTGAAGGGTTAGAAAGAAAAATCTTAAACCCTCTTCTGGATCAAGAACAAAGAATAAATAAGGCCACAATCAGACTCAAATTTTGCAAACTTTTAGCCAATTATGGAACAAGAATACCCATTTTTTAAACAGTGATAACACCATGTTGAAGGTTCCTCAAGTGAAATAACCCCCTCAGAGGAAGACATTATTCAAAATCATGTGCAAGGCCTATGGTAAGCTATGCAAGGTAACAGAGATGGTAGACAAACTAAAGTTGAAAAGATTACCTCATGGTAAACCTTATAAGGTGTCATGGTGGAATAAGGGGCGGCAAGTTTTAGTATATGAACAATATTGGGTAGAGTTTGAGATAGGAGAATATAAAGATAGAATATTGTGTTATGTAATCCCCATGGATTCTTTTCATTTGTTGTTAGGACATCCATGGCAGTATGATGTGCAGTCGTATCATGATGGGAAAACAAACTCCTTTCTCATAACCAAAAATGGGAGGAAATACAAGATGGATCCTTTAATGGATGAGAGTTTAGATAAGAACATTGGGTCAAGTGTCATATTAGTGAGTGGAAAAGATTTTTTAGACATACTAAAGGAAGAAGGAACCCCTAGGTATGCTCTTATTTTGAAGGCTAAAAATAGTCCTAATGTGTCTAGTGGCGGTAAGGAATAAATTCCCAAGGAGGTGCAGCAATTGTTGGATAGGTATAAGAGCATAATGGTGGAGGACATGCCTAACACCTTACCACCCATTAGGGACATAAGCCATCAGATTGAATTCATACTAGGTTCTACTTTGCCAAACAAACCAGCCTATAAAATGACTCCATCTCAGAATGAGGAGATTGCCAAGCAAGTGCAACAATTGTTGGATAAGAGGTTGGTGAGAAAGAGTCTCAGTCCGTGTGTTGTCCCAATAGTCCTAGCACCTAAAAAGGATGGTAAATGGAGAATATGTACTAATTCTAGGGACATCAATAGGATTACCATAAGATATAGGTTTCCTATGCCTAGGATTGAAGACTTAATGGATTGTTTGAGAGGAGCTTGCTACTACTCCAAAATTGATCTCAAGAGTGGGTATGATCAAATAAGAATAGGGCAGGGAGATGAATGGAAGACAACCTTCAAAACAAATGAAGGTCTCTATGAGTGGATGGTGATGCCTTTTGGGATATCCAATTCCCCTAGCACCTTTATGCGCATCATGAATGAGGTATTGAAGGACTTCATTGGTAATTTTTTGTTGTTTATCTTGATGATATTCTTATGTTTAGCAGGACAAAGGAGGAGCATTTGGAGCACTTGAACTTGGTTTTGAAGAAGTTGCATGATGAAAAGTTGATGATCAACATGGAGAAGAGTGTCTTCATGAAGGAGGAGCTTGTATACCTTTGTTTTGTAATATCCAAGGGGGATTGGATGATGGATTCAGAAAAGGTGGAGGATATCTTGTCATGGCCAACACCCAAGATAGTAGGTGATGTGAGGAGTTTCCATTGATTGGAAACATTTTACAGGAATAAAGAATTCCAGTCATTTATGTGCACTCATCCTAGACACAATCAAGGGAGGTCAAAAGTGTAAGTTTTCTTATACAAATGAAGCAAATGAATCCTTTGAGTATCTCAAAAAGAGAGTAGCAAAGTAGCCTATTCTTGTTTTGCCTAATTTTAACAAGTTGTTCACAGTGGAATGTGATGCTAGTAATCTTTCCAGGTGTCTTTCTTTAGTGATAAACTCAATGATTCTAAGAGGAAGTATTCTACATATGATTTTGAGTTGTATTCAATGGTACAAGGCTTAAATAAATGGAGACACTACATTTTACCTAAAGAATATTTTGTGTATACTCACAATCATGTTCTTAGTTTTATAAATGGACAGGACAAGCTTAGTCACAATCAGATGAAGTGGGTTGAACATCTTCAAGACTACACATTCACCATCAAACACAAGAAAGGGCAGGACAATAAAGTGGTAGATGCATTGAGTAGAAGGGTATGCATGGTGCAAGAAATTGAGTTGCAAAGTGTGGGAATTGATTCCCTCAAGCAAATCTACAAGGAAGATGAAGATTTCAGTGAAATATATGAGGTTTGCACTCAATTTCAGATTCTTACCATTCTGATTTTTCTAAGTTTTTGTTGCAGCAGAGATTGTTGTTCAAAGGGAGCCAGTTGTGTATCCCTAGATGCTCCATGAGGGAGAATATTATTAAGGAGAAACATTGTGGCAATTTGGGAGCTCACTTTGGACTTGATAAAACCTTGGAACAGGTGAATAGGTATTAATTTTTGGCCAAAGTTGCAATCATATGTCAATAAGTTTCTTGAAAGTTGCAGTATATGCCAAAGGGCTAAGGGAACATCATCAAATGTAGGTTTAAATAAACCACTCCCTATTCCTAATAGGCCATGGGAGAGTATCAGCATGGATTTTGTTTTAGGTCTTCCTAGGACTCAAAGAGGTTTTGAAAAAAAAATAGTTGTAGTGGATAGATTTAGTAAGATGGCTCATTCATTGCCATGTAAATTCACTAATTATGCTTCCCATATTATTGGTTTTTTCTTCAAAGAAATTGTTAGAATCCATTGTTTGCCTCTTAACATTGTGACTGACGGGGACTCCAAGTTTGTTGGCCACTTTTTGTGTACATTGTGGAAGAATTTGGGGACTCAATTGTCCTTCACATAAGCCTATCACCCTCATACTAATGGCCAAACTAAGGTAGTGAATAGATCATTGGGAAACTTTCTTATATGTCTCACAAAGAAGCATGGAGAAGCTTGGGATATGATCATCCCTCAAGCTGCATTTGTATATAATGATTTTGTCAATAGAAGCACAGGCAAAAGTCCTTTTGAGGTTGTATATGGGATTAATCCAAGAGGCATTCTAGAACTAAGAGATCTAAAAGGATTGGAGAGGAGGAGTGCTCAGGGAGAAGACTTTCCAGTGGCTATGAAAGACATTCATGATAGAGTGAGAGAAACTCTCCAAAAGAACATCGAGAAGTACAAAGAGAAGGCCAATGAAAAGAAGAGGGATGTGCAGTATAAGGTGGGAGATTTGGTGATGGCACATTTGAAGAAAGAGAGACTTCCAAAGGGGCATCCAACTAAGCTACTCATGAAGAAGATTTTTCCTTGTAGGATTGTGCATAAGTTTGGTCCTAATGCCTATGAGATTGAAATTCCTCAACGCTTAGGAATATAACCCATTTTCAATATTTCATATTTGTTTCCTTATAAAGGTAATGTTGTAGGTTCAGATGTAGGTTTGCAATCAAATAGAGATGAAGGTTGGGTCAAAGATCTACCACCTAGCCAACCATTAAAGTTGGAAAGCATTTTGGACACTAAGGTGGTTAAAAAGACTAGAAAGAAGAATTAAAAGGAATACCTTGTCAAGTGGAGTAGCTTACCTGATGAATTTGCCATGTGGATGACAAAAGATGACATTAGGAAGCATGGACATTCTATTGCAGACCTCATTCCTCAAGAGACTTGATTTTTCTATACCCCTAGGGAGTATGGTGCAGGAGCACCTTGCAGATTTTCATGATCATTTGGGCAATGAAAGCTCTTGGAGGAGTTGTTAGGTTCTTTGAATTTTTTTGTGTTGTAATAAGGTCTTTTGAGACCATTCATTGTGTTTTGATCAGCCATGTAAGGCTTTGATGCCATTTCTGTAGTGTGCACTCCCTTGGACCTATTTGGTCAACCATGGTAACATGATATCCAAAATTCCTACATGAGGCAAGCAATGTATTTTGGCTTCTATGTGGCCTATTTGTAAGGTCTATGATGTGTTGTAATAGGTCTCATAGGTAAAAGTCACAAGTTAACTAATTCAAATTTCTATTGGAGTTGGTTGAGGAGGTTGGAGAAACCTTGTTTAAGGCCCTAGAGATTGAAGGGATGAGTTGATGAAATTTGAATGTAATTTGGTAATCAAATTCAATAAACACTAAGAAATTTCCTTAAATCTTTTATAATAGTTTCTTGTATCGATTTTGTATGGACTCCATGTGCAGTCTAAGATATCTGCATTTTTGTAACAGGAGGTCTGAAAACCATCCAAAACTAGGGTTTTTTAAGAAATTCTCTCTTAACCCCACATTCCTCTGCCAAATAGGCTCAAAATTTGAGTAATGGTAGGGGAGACCATTTAATTTAAGATTCTTGAGGTTTCTGAGTGGTCTGTTTAGTTGGTGGAGGTTGGGATCATGCCCTAGCCTAGGCATCCTCATGTGACTAGCCTGTTTTAACTACTAAAGTTGGTGCAGGGATAAAAATATGCATGTTGAACCCTATATGACTATGGATTTTTTGTTTTGGGATGTGTTCAAATCTTCGACATCTGTTGGTGTCATTGCATTTGGCTATTGGAGTGTGGTTGATTTGTAAAAGTGGCCTAAAAGCCATTTTAGCTCTCTTATAGCAGTAGTATTTGACCCAGCAAATGCAAGAGTTGGGTTCTGAGTTTTGGCAATGTTTTGTTTCATCATTGGAGGTTTTAAAAAGTGTCAAGATTCTTTGGTTTCCTTCGAAGGATTTCTAAGTTTTGCCTCAAAATTTCAAAATAGGGCTACTAGGAGTAGGCGTTAGTAGTAGGTTGATTATCTTGATTAATTTGCACACACAAAAAGGGTGTTGTTTTTCTTGTGAATAGTGTTCCTTGAGTTGGCCAAGTGGTACTATAGGGTCCACACCTATTTGCAATGTTGGTTGAGATGTAAATCAAGTAGCCATAGGTGGCGATAAGAGAGTTGGTATCAAGAACAATCTTGATGTGAGAATTTGTATCTCCATGAGTTGTTCATGGACATAGTGGGGTCTCATTGAGAAAGGGGAATGTAGAGGAGTCCTTTCATGTTGTTGTTGGACTGTCCAAGAATCCATGAGAATGTTGAGACCTTAGTTGAGGGTTTGGTGGATTGAGTTTGTTGGAGAAGCCATTGTTCCTTTGGGCTCTGCATCACATGACAAGTCAAACTAAAGTGGAAATTCTCCAACAACTCCTATGCAGTTGTCAACAAGAGAGTTGGTATGAAGAACAGTCTTGATGTGAGAAGTTGTATCTCCATGAGTTATTCATGGACATACTGGGGTCCCATTGAGCAAGGGGGAGTGTAGAGGAGTCCTTTCATGTTGTTTTTGGGATTTCCAATAATCCATGAGAATGTTGAGACCTTAGTTGAGGGTCAGGTGGATTTAGTTTGTGTGAGAAGCCTTTGTTCCTTGGGGATCTACATCACATCATAAGTCCAACTAAAGTGGAAATTATCCAACAACTTCTATGCAGTTCCCTAAGTAAGCTTAAATAAAGTGTAATTATGTCGTAGGTGATTAATAACCAAGATAAAATACATTAATTATACCAATACACCCCCTTAAGTGAAACATAGGGGAATTTAGACTCAAGATAACAATCCAAGATGAGTCCCAACTACTAGGTAATCTCTCACAGAGGGAGAAAAGGAGAAAACCCAATGGGAAAAAACTACCCCCCAAAAAGAGAGAAGAAAATACAAAATGACTCTCAGAAATAAATGAGAAGGACAACACCCCATGTTAGGAAAAAGTCCCTCCCATAAGAGATAAGAAGAGAGACCAAGTATCCCCCCCTCAATGTATAATATGCACCAATGGTAGTAACTCAAAACTAGATGAAATTTTTTCTCCACAATCATCGAACAACATTCCTCCCATTAGTAAGAAACAAGACCAAAGGTGTATGCATGAAGTCTCCCCAATCTTGAAAGGAAGATGTAGGAAGAGAACTCAAGATGTATGGAGTCTTTGAAAGCTTCTCAAGTGTCCCCATGTCGATGTTGAAGTTTCCCCTTCCAAATCAGGTGTACTAGGCCACATTGCTGAAATAGACAATCTAGGATCTAGTGAAGATGAATGTAGAACATGATCCAAAGACTTCAGTGTCTCCTATAAAGATAAGAGACCTCCTCCAAATTTTGTACATAAGTATCCACAATCACATCAAACTCAAAAGAATGATCATGTAGAGAATGAACAAGAGGGTCAAAGTGCTCCCTCACAACAACTGAAGAAGGAGCATCTTCATCAAAAGAGAAGATGGATATAATAAATGATGTATCCCAAATATACAATGTAAGACTCCACAAACAAACTTGAAATATCAATCAAGTGGTGATCCCAAGGAACTGAATCTAAAAGACAATGCATATCCTATTGTACTAAATCATAAGAAGCCAAAATTGTAGCAGCACAAGAATCATCAAGAGCAATAGTAGATGTGATATCAATAGGAGGAGATAAAATGCAAGGCTCAATAATTGTATCACATGTGAGAGCACCCAAGTTAAAGTAACCAAAGTTATCCTCAATATTGTAATCCACACAAGAAGTGTGATCATCATTTGAAGAATCAAAGTCATTAATAGGAGAAAAGTTTGAAAATGAGTACAACCAAGATGCATGATCCACCACTCCAATAGAAATGATAGCTCTAATCTCCAAGCCTCTAATGATAATTGAATCTAGTGTGAAG